>NC_069508.1:41357297-41482297 GCF_027579735.1 Bombina bombina | reverse complement strand
CAAATAGTGTGTTGAGTTTTAATATTTAGATGTTAATTTGTTTTAAAAATGACTTGGCTGATTTATTATTCTATAGCAACATAACAGAAATGTCTTGTAATTTCAAGATGTTTACTCTGAGTCAAATTGCACGTTGCCGATTCAAAAGTCACCATCAGGACAAACAATAGAAAAGTAAAGTAAATGACAATTCTAAATAAAGTACGTTTGGAACACAGGAAGGGATAACTCTTTACTGGTGTATGTGTTTATACTTGCGTTTTCCTGTTAATAAACAAGCTTTTCCTGGATTTAGAGGTAATGTGTGTCTATGAGTTTGCATTCTGTACAGATATGTGGCAGCGGTGTAAAAAGGTCATTATACGGTTACATACATTAATATTAGCCAATAAATTAAAGGACAAGACATGTCAGCTGTTCTTCCTTTTCTCAGCTAGGAATATAGCATGACAGCATATGGCAGCGTAGGTCGTCTTAAATCAAGCTAAGAACCGATACGAGAAAACCTTTATCTTACAATTACATCAAAGTATTTTTTTTTTAAATTTAAGTTTTTTTTTAATTTAAGGAATTTTAAAATTTCAATATAATTTTTTTTTTTTTTTGTAAAACAGATGTTTTTGAACTAAGCAAGATTTTTTTTTTTATGCTTGGGAGTCGTGTCACTATCTACCAATAGAGTGTGATTTCTCAGCCAGTGAGCAGTCAGTTCTTAAGACCTAATTGTACACAGACATGCACTTCCCGTTAGCTTCAAAATCAAAATAAATGGGGGCGTGGCTAGGCAGTGGCCATGGATGGTCGCAATATCTGTGGCTCCTAAAGTGATCTGTTCAATCCACCGAATTAAGCAGTGATTCTGCACTATCTACCGATATATGACTCATCTATGATTAGACTGAGGAGCACAGCTTTGATCTATTCTGAATCTGCAGAGCTTATGAACTATAGAACCCACATCTGGTCCATTGAGATCTTAGGCGGCGGCCTTTACACAAGATTTTTAATATACTGTATGTTCCTAACTGTTAACACTGCTGCAACGCTATTTTCTCCGTAGAGCCCCCATCTCTGATCTAGGCTCTATATCTCCAGAACTGTTTATGAGGACTGAATAGTCTAATGTCCCTAGTTCTTGGATATGTACACTATCTTGCAATTATGTTTTGATAGACAGGTTGTTGGCCTGGATCGTATCTCCATTCTCCTGTTTCCATGTTTTAACTATTCAGTTAATAAAGTATTGATTTTTACTTTTTAATTGGAGTTTTTTTTTTCTTTTCTTTTTTTCCTATGTTTTGATCTGTCTATGTAAATATTTGTACTTTTTCTTTTTAACCTTCTATTATCTCTATATAATATGCCAGCTTACTTCAATTACATTGAAAGTGAAAACAGTTAAAATATCAAACCTTGATTGATTCTCTAGGATGCTATACTGTTCCCAATTCCCAAACTCTTAAGCCTAGTTTAGTTAGATACATAATTCAGTCCCTAACATTATTGCACCAATCGCTACCAAAGACCACTGAGGCTTTACTATACCTCTTGGGGCACACTCCAACAGAGCTGAATGTGTGGATCAATTAATTTAAACATTCTAATCTTGGGATAAGTATACAGACACACCAGTGTGTTCAGATTTGCTTATGGCTATATTTACTCACTAGTTTACATGCACTGTGTCAGTTTTCTCCATGTATCCTATAAGTGATAATACCCTGTTATTTAAACTGGCTTAACCTCTCCAGAAATTAACCTATACTCCAATAAATACCCACAAGCAGCAGCTATCTCACTTTGAAATTTTGTTGATGGAGTCTTGCTTTCAGGCTAAACTCCCCCTTAATCTGCATTGTTGAAAGCTAAACCTAGGTAGGCTCATTTGCTCATTTTGTAGCCCTTAAAGGCTGCTTCTTATCTCATTGCAGTTTGAAAGTTTTTCACAGTTAGACAGAGCTATTTTGTGTGTGTCATATAGGTAACGTGCTCACTCCCGTGGAGTTATTTATGAGTCAGCACTAATTGGCTAAAATGCACGTCTATCAAAGGAACTGAAATAAGGGGGCAGTCTGCAGAGGCTTAGATACAAGGTAATCACAGAGGTAAAAAGTATATTAATATAACCGTGTTGGTTATGCAAAACTGTGAAATGGGTAATAAAGGGATTATCTATTTTGTTAAACAAACATTCTGGAGTAGACTGTCCCTTTAATAGTTTGCATGACAATTGTTTAATGTGTTTAAATAGTGCTCTTAACTATCCATGGTAGAATGTTTTGGGGGTTTACTGTCCCTTTAATTTGACAATTATGCAAACTATGCTGGCTTTCATTTTACCTGCATTACAAAATTATTTAATATCCAACTTTGTTAAAGGGACAGTCAAGTCCAAAAAAAAAAACTTTCGTTTTTCAAATAGGGCATGTCATTTTAAACAACTTTCCAATTTACTTTTATCAACAATTTTGCTATGTTCTCTTGGTATTCTAGTTGAAAGCAAACCTAGGAAGGCACATATGATAATTTCTAAGCCCTTGAAGGCCGCCTCTATTTTATTTACTTTTCACAGCAGGGGAGAGCAAGCTCATGTAGGCCATATAGATAGCATTGTGATCACGCCCGTGGCTAGTGGCAGACCCTGCACTAATTGGCTAAAATGCAAGTCATTAGATAATAACTAAAAGTCATGTGATTAGGGGAAGTCAGAAGATGCTTAGATACAAGTTAGTCACAGAAATAAAAAGTGTATTAATATAACAGTGTTGGTTTTGCACAACTGGGGAATGGGTAATAAAGGGATTATCTATCTTTTTAAAAAACAAAAATTCTGGTGTTGACTGTCCCTTTAAGTCAAACAAACGCATGCAGTATTGTGCAGCAATAATATAATAACCAGGTAATTCCTAAAGTAACATGCTTGTTTGTAGTGTAAACCTGAAGATGTGTTATCTTTACTAGTGAATGAGGACAAAAAGATGAAATTGCACAATATTCTTGTGACTTACTTTTCATTCATAAAAATGGAAGGGGTGTGGTATTATGTCACTCGTGACTCCCCATGAATCCCTCCCTGGCTGATTGCTAATACAGGGTGGGGAACGTCTGATCAGGAGATGCATCTGCAGATTTATAATTGCAATGTGATTCTGAGGAATTGTCCACCACACCCAACCACTATACCACCACAGCCTCCCTTTATTGATAGATAGACATTTAAAAATGAACCATTTTCTAAAATAAATAAATAGAAAACTAAATAAATATTTATATATATATATATATATATATATATATATATATATATATATATATATATATATGTATAATTTTCTTTGTCAAAACGTATGGGGTAAGGGTCTTGTCCTATCCACCTATCACCTCACAAATGAAGATGAAGCACTAAAGATACTTGGTTTTAGCGTTTAAAATAGAAAAAGGGAAAAAAAGATGAAGTGGGCAAAAAAGAGGAAGAAAAAAAAAAGAAAAAAAAAAAAAAAAGACAATTTACCCCTTTATCCCTTACCCAAATCTACATATTCCAGTTGTCAACTATGACCTACTTACAGATTGTTATCTGCTTCTTAGGCTCCGCTACTATACAGTTATATTTAATTAGAAAAAAACAAACATCAGACTTACCAGTATGTGAATAGATGTACCACAAAGCTCCCGTTAATAGTGCACCAATTATAAATGCTGCAAATGCAATACCAACGACAGTGGGAGTGTCCAAGCCATAGAAGATTGCTAAATTAAAAAAATAAATAAACACAACAGTAATTCAATTTGGATGCCTATCCATCACATTAAAAAATTATTTATGTTCAAACGTATCTCTAAATCCAAATACCAGATGGTGAAACATTATGTCTCCTTTACCAGCGTGTCATTGTAATATATGTTTTATAAAATCAATGTTCTCTAGTTTGAAAACCTCGTAACACAGCTCTTACAAATTAAATGCTTTTAGAACATGGATATATTTGAAAGGATAAAAAAATGTATTTTTGCAGAAGCACTTAACTGCAATGGCCTTTTAATACAGTACTGACAGTATAACTGAGAATTAAGGAAATATCACTTATTCCAACATGTGTTCTGTCACTCAAGCCAACTTTACTTTGTAACCTACGAAACCTACTTGGCCTAGTTCCCATTAGTAGGTGGAGAGCGGAACCGAGTGTAAAGTAGCTGATGTCAGTCAAAAGGACAGAAAACACAGAAATAGAATCCATTGTTCTTAATATTTGGCAAAAAATATAAATGATTGAAATTAATTCCAGACAAAATATAAAACTTCCTCCCTTAAGAAAAAGTCACAGAGACACCCTCTCGACAATTAGCTGTAGAGTTCAATTCATATAAATTAATGTAGTTATACATTCTGTTATAAAGGCATATGCAATTTATGTAATAGAAAATGAGTGCAAAACCCATGTTTATATAATGTATATATAGAAAAAATTTTATAATATATTTTTTTTACTAAAAATGCTTTAGTTATATTCAATAAAGCTAACAGAATAAAGGCATAGTATATGTATGCAAGTAAGAGTAAAATTAGACCATATATATAATATATATAAAATCAAAAGGAGAAAATATAGTAAAACAATAATTGGTTGGTTTTAGAAATTCACAAAAATATTGGTTGTGTCTATTTTAAAATATTTTTTAATAGAAAATTATTATGAATTCTAAACAACTATATTCTGATTAACCATTATTTAATATTTCTTTTGTGATAAAAAAAGACAATATATAACAATACATGATAAACTGAGGAAAACCTATTTATACAAAAAATAGAACTCAAAGAGACAGAAAAATTATAAATCAAGAAGAAAATACAGATTTTATAGAAAATAAAATTAATATTTTTGTTAATTTTTTTTTACTATTTAAATTGTTATTTCAAAATCTAAAAAAATGTTAAGATATATATCATATTACTACATCATGGTAAATTTATATGACACTTTTTATACCCAGTTTTAGATATAAAAGGTTTCGGGCATATTTAAATACTTAGCTTTTTGTAAGAAAGTATACATAATTAATCAGTACACAGCCCACACGACACTCATCAGTTCTTCAAAAAAATAAAAACAAATATCTATAGTATCTATGTTATAAAAGAAGAATAAAACGCAAACACACTTACGGTGTGGAGCACTGGGACGGTTTGCATTTATTGACGGACCTGTTGGAAAACAAATAAGACATTATATGAAGCAAATATACCAATAGATGACATTGTCCATACTTGATACTAAGTGCTTAAAATTTTCCAAATATTTTATTGTGGCATTTGACATTTGAATATTAAATGTAAAACTGAATATAACATTCAAATTCTCACATAGGAAGAAAAACATTAAATCACTTTCAATACTTCTTTGACAGGACTGATTGAGCTTAAAGGGACACTGAATCCAATTTTTTTCTTTCGTGATTCAGATAGAGCATTCAATTTTAAGCAACTTTCTAATTTCCTCCTATTATCAATTTTTCTTTGTTCTCTTGCTATCTTTATTTGAAAAAAGAAGGCATCTAAGCTTTTTTTTTTTTTTTTTTTTTTTTTTTTTTTGGTTCAGTACTCTGGACAGCACTTTTTTATTGGTGGATGAATGTATCCACCAATCAGCAAGGACAACCCAGGTTGTTCACCAAAAATGGGCCGGCATCTAAACTTACATTCTTGCATTTCAAATAAAGATACCAAGAGAATGAAGAACATTTTATAATAGGAGTAAATTAGAAAGTTGCTTAAAATTGCCACACCCAGTAACCCCCCTTTTTTGCATATATTTAGCCAATATGAAACACCTTGTTGTGCAGTCATTTTTTAATATAGTTTTTGTTTTATACCATAACATTATTATTATTATATAATGCTACATACAGTAAAAAATGAACAAAAATAAGTGCATAGCAGTTAGCAACATCAACTACGGTTCTGGGGAAGACAATAGCTGAACAGAAAAATGAAGTTGTTGAACTGAATGCGTAATCATAACAGACCTGGAAAAATTATTTTATAACTATTATTTCTCATCTATCTTTCTCCACTATCTCCACTCTTCAATCTCTCTTTTTGCCCTCTCTCTTCTCTCCCAGGCCATATCTCTTTACACTCTCTTCTCTCTCAAATCTCTTCACTCTTTTTTCTCTCTACTCATAAAGCGTTCTATTTCTCCACTTTCACTTTTCCTCTCCAATGTCTCTCTGTCCCTGTTTACCATCTCAGTAGTATCAGTATAAGCACTAATGGGGTCCCTATAGCCCTAGAGGAATAATATCCTTGCCCTTTCACGTATATATAATATGCCTTTAGATAATATTTGTAGACATTCACTCACTAACTTTCACTTGCCACTGTTAAATTTCCACTTTGAGCCCTATATATATGGAAGAATAATTAAAATATTGGATAACATTATAAAACACTGATAGAACTATGCGCCAAGCCTACAACTCAGAAATCAAAGGGTCTGGAATTCACAATATCTCTATCTTTTGCTGGTACATTCTTTTTTACCCAACGCTATCACTACATGTCACCCTTTGATCAGCAACACCACTAATCTGCGACTACAAGCAGAGTCCTGCATACGCTCTGTTGTCTGCACATTTGTTACCCTCTGATGTTAGACAAGTCTATCACTTTACATGTACATCTCTCATAAACAAATACCACATTGTTTTCCAAAAATAAAATAGTGTGCAAAGTGCGTAATTATAGCACAATATGTTCCCTTATTACCAAAACTATTTTACAGCTTGTGTTTCAAGGGAAATTCTAGTGTAAAAATGAAATACTCTATTTCAGTGTTTCTCAACCGGGGTCCTCAAGCAACCCAAACAGTCCAGGTTTTCATTATAGCTGAACCAGAACACAGGTGAAATAATCAGCTGATCAGTAACCATGGTTACTAACCTGCTATTACACATCAGCTGATTATTTCAACTGTCTCTAGTTCAGCAATAATGAAAACCTGGACTGTTGGGGGGTACTTGAGGACCGCAGTTGAGAAACACGGCTCTATTTGATCTGAGAGTTTTATTTTTAAACAAATTCCATTTTTTTTTTTTCATGTGCTGAACTCTTGGAGCATCCCAATTCTGCTCAGATGAAAATACAGACATTGATTAGAGCATACAGATGTATACCTGGGTCTCATTGGCTCACCAACTGTATACAGGAAAACAACTTTTACTAGGTATTTAACCCCTTTTCAGGTATAAAACACGTAGTAAAAAAAAATATATAATTTATGCTTACCTGATAAATTCATTTCTCCTGTAGTGTAGTCAGTCCACGGGTCATCCATTACTTATGGGATTATAACTCCTCCCTAACAGGAAGTGCAAGAGGATCACCCAAGCAGAGCTGCTATATAGCTCCTCCCCTCTACGTCATATCCAGTCATTCGACCGAAACCATACGAGAAAGGAGAAACTATAGGGTGCAGTGGTGACTGGAGTTTAATTAAAATTTAGACCTGCCGTAAAAAACAGGGCGGGCCGTGGACTGACTACACTACAGGAGAAATGAATTTATCAGGTAAGCATAAATTATATTTTCTCCTGTTTAGTGTAGTCAGTCCACGGGTCATCCATTACTTATGGGATACCAATACCAAAGCTAAAAGTACACGGATGACGGGAGGGACAGGCAGGATCTTTACACGGAAGGAACCACTGCCTGTAGAACCTTTCTCCCAAAATCAGCCTCCGAAGAAGCAAAAGTGTCAAATTTGTAAAATTTTGAAAAAGTGTGAAGTGAAGACCAAGTTGCAGCCTTGCAAATCTGTTCAACAGAGGCCTCATTCTTAAAGGCCCAAGTGGAAGCCACAGCTCTAGTAGAATGAGCTGTAATCCTTTCAGGAGGCTGCTGTCCAGCAGTCTCATAGGCTAAACGTATTATGCTACGAAGCCAAAAAGAGAGAGAGGTAGCCGAAGCTTTTTGACCTCTCCTCTGTCCAGAATAAACGACAAACAGGGAAGAAGTTTGACGAAAATCTTTAGTTGCCTGCAAATAAAATTTCAGGGCACGGACGACGTCCAGATTGTGCAAAAGTCGTTCCTTCTTTGAAGAAGGGTTAGGGCACAATGATGGAACAACAATCTCTTGATTGATATTCTTGTTAGTGACTACCTTAGGTAAGAACCCAGGTTTAGTACGCAGAACTACCTTGTCTGAATGAAAAATCAGATAAGGAGAATCACAATGTAAGGCCGATAACTCAGAGACTCTTCGAGCCGAGGAAATAGCCATTAAAAACAGAACTTTCCAAGATAACAGCTTGATATCGATGGAATGAAGGGGTTCAAACGGAACACCTTGCAGAACGTTAAGAACTAAGTTTAAGCTCCACGGCGGAGCAACAGTCTTAAACACAGGCTTAATCCTAGTCAAAGCCTGACAAAAAGCCTGAACGTCTGGAACTTCTGCCAAACGTTTGTGTAAAAGGATAGACAGAGCTGAAATCTGTCCCTTCAACGAACTAGCAGATAAACCCTTTTCTAAACCTTCTTGTAGAAAAGACAATATCCTAGGAATCCTAACCTTACTCCATGAGTAACTCTTGGATTCGCACCAATATAAGTATTTACGCCATATTTTATGGTAAATTTTCCTGGTAACAGGTTTCCTAGCCTGTATTAAGGTATCAATCACTGACTCCGAGAATCCACGCTTTGATAGAATCAAGCGTTCAATCTCCATGCAGTCAGCCTCAGAGAAATTAGATTTGGATGTTTGAAAGGACCCTGAATCAGAAGGTCCTGTCTCAGAGGCAGAGACCATGGTGGACAGGACGACATGTCCACTAGATCTGCATACCAGGTCCTGCGTGGCCACGCAGGCGCTATTAGAATCACTGATGCTCTCTCCTGTTTGATCCTGGCAATCAATCGAGGAAGCATCGGGAAAGGTGGAAACACATAAGCCATGTTGAAGACCCAAGGTGCTGTCAGAGCATCTATCAGTACCGCTCCCGGGTCCCTGGACCTGGATCCGTAACAAGGAAGCTTGGCGTTCTGGCGAGACGCCATGAGATCCAGATCTGGTTTGCCCCAATGATGAAGCAGTTGGGCAAACACCTCCGGATGAAGTTCCCACTCCCCCGGATGAAAGGTCTGACGACTTAGAAAATCCGCCTCCCAGTTCTCCACGCCTGGGATGTGGATCGCTGACAGGTGGCAAGAGTGAGACTCTGCCCAGCGAATTATCTTTGAGACTTCCATCATCGCTAGGGAACTCCTTGTTCCTCCTTGATGGTTGATGTAAGCCACAGTCGTGATGTTGTCCGACTGAAACCTGATGAACCTCAGTGTTGCTAACTGAGGCCAAGCCAGAAGAGCATTGAAAATTGCTCTTAATTCCAGAATGTTTATTGGAAGGAGTCTCTCCTCCTGAGTCCATGATCCCTGAGCCTTCATGGAATTCCAGACTGCGCCCCAACCTAGAAGGCTGGCGTCTGTTGTTACAATCGTCCAATCTGGCCTGCGGAAGGGCATCCCCTTGGACAGATGTGGCCGAGAAAGCCACCATAGAAGAGAATCTCTGGTCTCTTTATCCAGATTTAGCAGAGTGGACAAATCTGAGTAATCCCCATTCCACTGACTTAGCATGCACAATTGCAGCGGTCTGAGATGCAGGCGCGCAAATGGTACTATGTCCATTGCCGCTACCATTAAGCCGATTACCTCCATGCACTGAGCCACTGACGGGTGTTGAATGGAATGAAGGACACGGCAAGCATTTAGAAGTTTTGATAACCTGTCCTCCGTCAGGTAAATTTTCATTTCTACAGAATCTATAAGAGTCCCTAGAAAGGGAACTCTTGTGAGTGGCAATAGAGAACTCTTTTCTACGTTCACCTTCCACCCATGCGACCTTAGAAATGCCAGAACTAACTCTGTATGAGACTTGGCAGTTTGGAAACTTGACGCTTGTATCAGAATGTCGTCTAGGTACGGAGCTACCGCTATGCCTCGCGGTCTTAGTACCGCCAGAAGAGAGCCCAGAACCTTTGTAAAGATTCTTGGAGCCGTAGCTAACCCGAAGGGAAGAGCTACAAACTGGTAATGCCTGTTTAGGAAGGCAAATCTTAGATACCGGTAATGATCCTTGTGAATCGGTATGTGAAGGTAGGCATCCTTTAAATCCACTGTGGTCATGTACTGACCCTCTTGGATCATGGGTAAGATGGTTTGAATAGTTTCCATTTTGAACGATGGAACTCTTAGGAATTTGTTTAGGATCTTTAAGTCCAAGATTGGTCTGAAGGTTCCCTCTTTTTTGGGAACCACAAACAGATTTGAATAGAATCCTTGCCCGTGTTCCGACCACGGAACTGGGTAGATCACTCCCATTAGTAAGAGGTCTTGTACACAGCGTAGAAACGCCTCTTTCTTTATCTGGTTTGCTGATAACCTTGAAAGATGAAATCTCCCTTGTGGAGGAGAAGCTTTGAAGTCCAGAAGATATCCCTGAGATATGATCTCCAACGTCCAGGGATCCTGGACATCTCTTGCCCAAGCCTGGGCGAAGAGAGAAAGTCTGCCCCCCACTAGATCCGTTTCCGGATCGGGGGCCCTCACTTCATGCTGTCTTAGGGGCAGCAGCAGGTTTTCTGGCCTGCTTGCCCTTGTTCCAGGACTGGTTAGGTTTCCAGCCCTGTCTGTAGCGAGCAACAGTTCCTTCCTGTCTTGGAGCGGAGGAAGTTGATGCTGCTCCTGCCTTGAAGTTACGAAAGGCACGAAAATTAGACTGTTTAGCCTTTGGTTTGGCCCTGTCTTGAGGCAGGGCATGGCCCTTACCTCCAGTAATGTCAGCGATAATTTCTTTCAAGCCGGGCCCGAATAATGTCTGCCCTTTGAAAGGAATATTAAGCAATTTAGATTTAGAAGTCACATCAGCTGACCAGGATTTAAGCCACAGCGCTCTACGCGCTTGAATGGCGAATCCGGAGTTCTTAGCCGTAAGTTTGGTTAAGTTTACTACGGCATCAGAAATAAATGAATTAGCTAGCTTAAGGGCTTTAAGCTTGTTCATAATCTCATCCAATGGAGCTGTGCTAAGGGTCTCTTCCAGAGACTCAAACCAGAATGCCGCCGCAGCAGTGACAGGCGCGATGCATGCAAGGGGTTGTAATATAAAACCTTGCTGAACAAACATTTTCTTAAGGTAACCCTCTAACTTTTTATCCATTGGATCTGAAAAAGCACAGCTATCCTCCACCGGGATAGTGGTGCGCTTAGCCAGAGTAGAAACTGCTCCTTCCACCTTAGGGACCGTCTGCCATAGGTCCCGTGTGGTGGCGTCTATTGGAAACATTTTTCTAAATATAGGAGGGGGTGAAAAGGGCACACCGGGTCTATCCCACTCCTTGTTAACAATTTCTGTAAGCCTTTTAGGTATAGGAAAAACGTCAGTACACGCCGGTACCGCAAAATATTTATCCAGCCTACATACTTTCTCTGGAATTGCAACAGTGTTACAATCATTCAGAGCCGCTAATACCTCCCCTAGTAATACACGGAGGTTCTCAAGCTTAAATTTAAAATTTGAAATGTCTGAATCCAGTTTACTTGGATCAGATCCGTCACCCACAGAATGAAGCTCTCCGTCCTCATGTTCTGCAAATTGTGACGCAGTATCAGACATGGCTCTATTATTATCAGCGCACTCTGTTCTTACCCCAGAGTGATCGCGTTTACCTCTTAATTCTGGCAATTTAGATAGTACTTCAGTCATAACATTAGCCATGTCTTGCAAAGTGATTTGTATGGGCCGCCCTGATGTACTTGGCGCCACAATATCACGCACCTCCTGAGCGGGAGGCGAAGGTACTGACACGTGAGGAGAGTTAGTCGGCATAACTTCCCCCTCGTTGTCTGGTGATATTTTTTTAACATATAAAGTTTGACTTTTATTCAAAGTAACATCTATACATTGAGTGCACAAATTTCTATTGGGCTCCACATTGGCCTTTAAACATAGTGAACAAACAGATTCATTTGTGTCAGACATGTTTAAACAGACTAGCAATAACACTAGCAAGCTTGGAAAAAAACTTTTAAATAAATTTACAAGCTATATAAAAAAACGCTACTGCGCTTTTAAGAAAACATAAAAATGTGACACAGTTGAATTAACAATGAACCAAATATGTTAAAACAACCAAATTCTAACAGAAAATGTATAAAGTTAGCAGAGGATTGCACCCACCAGCAAAAGGATGATTAACCCCTTAATACCCAAAACGGATAACAGTTGAAATAATAAACGTTTTTATCACAGTCAAACACACTGTTACAGGTCTGCTGTGACTGATTACCTCCCTCAAAACTAGTTTTGGAGACCCCTGGGCTCTGTAGAGACGTCCTGGATCATGGAGGAAGAAATAGGAAGACTGTGACTAAATCTTTACTGCGCAATAAAGCGCTAAAATAGGCCCCTCCCACTCATATTACAACAGTGGGGAAGCTCAGTAAACTGTTTTTATTCAGAAAAAAACGACAGCCATGTGGTAAAAATCATGCCCATAAAGTTTTATCACCAAGTACCTCAGAAAAAACGATTAACATGCCAGTAAACGTTTTAAAAATTGAAAATTATGAAGTGTTATTAATAAGCCTGCTGCTAGTCGCTTTCACTGCAGTGCAGGCTCAAATATTACTTTAATATTGACAGTATTTTCTTAGTGAAATTCCATTCCCCAGAAATACCTCAGAGTATACATACATACATATCAGCCTGATACCAGTCGCTACTACTGCATTTAAGGCTGCACTTACATTACATCGGTATTAGCAGTATTTTCTCAGTCAATTCCATTCCTTAGAAAATAATTTACTGCACATACCTCCTTGCAGGTGGGCCCTGCATGCTATCCCCTGTTCTGAAGTTACCTCACTCCTCAGAATGGCCGAGAACAGCAAGTGGATCTTAGTTACGACCGCTAAGATCATAGACAAACTCAGGTAGATTCTTCTTCTAATGCTGCCTGAGAGCAAACAACACACTCCGGTGCCGTTTAAAATAACAAACTTTTGATTGAAGAAATAAAAACTAAGTTTAACACACCACAGTCCTCTCACACGTCCTATCTTTAGTTAGGTGCAAGAGAATGACTGGATATGACGTAGAGGGGAGGAGCTATATAGCAGCTCTGCTTGGGTGATCCTCTTGCACTTCCTGTTAGGGAGGAGTTATTATCCCATAAGTAATGGATGACCCGTGGACTGACTACACTTAACAGGAGAAAAAGGGAATTTTTTTTAACCCCTTGGATGCCCATGACAACTCATACTCATATCTAAGCATTAGCGCAATAAAAAAAATGCTCTAACACATTATAGTATTTTATTGTTTTACTTTTATGTCCTTTTAATTCTGGAGAAATGTAATTATTATTAGAGAATTGTTTCACACACATTATATTATATATATATATATATATATATATATATATATATATATATATATATATATATATATATATATATATATATATATATATATATATATGAAAAAGTCCAGCACCAATTCTTTTTTGTATATGGGTGCAAGCAGTCTCTGTCTCACCTCAAACAGATATTGATATAAAATGTGGAAATGACTGCAGCACTCCAGTTGTATTTTAATAATTTTTAATGACAAGCAGTGAACATACAGGCGACGTTTCGGGCGTATACCCTTTCTCTAGCCTAAATTTAATATATATACACATACATACATACATACATACATACATACACACCACAACATTTAAAATTAGGGGGAGGTAAAAAGTGGGTTTAAAATCCTCCACTACGCACAAAATATAGAGAACTCATTGTGTAGTTCATTAACAAATCTAGACAGGCCAGATGGCTTGTTATTCCCACAGATAACCTCTGAATTACATTTTTTCCAATTCAGCAAAGGATTCTGGGTAAGATATGCAAATGAGGTTCACAATGACACACTTTTTTACTTCAAGTCTGCTTTTCAGCAGATTCCCTTTACGCCAAAGCATTGCTGTTCACACAGCTTATAAGCTTAGCTAGTGTTAGTGCAGTGATACATAACCATCCCAGGACAGACTGTTTCGTGGTTTTTGCCACTCATCAGCTGGGAGAAGGTTTGAATCACTGCTGGGTGAAGTTGATTTCTGGACAAAATACAACATTTAAAATTAAGGGGAGGTATAAAGTGGGTTTAAAATCCTCCACTACGCACAAAATATAGAGAAAATAACTCATTGTGTAGTTCATTAACAAATTCATTCTTTCATTCTCTCTCTCTCTCAAAATTACGCCAAGTTAATTACTTACCCTCTAAATAAATAAATAATTTAATAAAAGTATAATTAGTCGTTATTTTATGTGCAACAGCATACTGCGCTTGCAGGCACTTCCTTTTGTATAAAATACAATTACATCCCCATTTAAGGATATCTTGGGAATTGAAGTGTTTACATCAAGTTAAAGCCCAATGCCTAAATATTTTAAACATGTTATACCACCCTATAACTTCTGCACAGACTGTTGATACAGCAAAAAGCATATAACACCACTCTGGAGTGATAAAACTCTTCCTTCCAGCACTAAGCTTCTGAACATAACATATGTTCTAGCGTGGGCAGCCATATGCCGATACAGTTTTAATTGGAAAACTGAGATAATAAAATTAGTATTTTTTTTTTTAATCTAAAAAAATAAATAAATACAAATCTTCTATATTATTTATTGTGTATTAAAGGGACAGTAAAGTCAAAAATAAACTTTTATGGTTCAGATAAAGCATACAATTTTAAACAACTTTCACTTCTGTTATCAAATTTTCTTTGTTCTCTTGGTATCTTTTATTGAAGAGTAAAACACAGTAGGATCATAAGAGATCAAGAGTGTGCACGTGTCTTTAGTACTCTATGACAGCAGTGTTTAGCAACATTATATAACAAAGCTACAAATAATATTGTAAAACACTGTTGCCATAGAGTATTAAACACACGTGCACACTCCTGAGCGCTTATGAGCCTACCTAGTTTTACTCTTCGATAAAAGATGCCAACCAACACTTCCTATTAAAAATAATCGGGCACTATATATATATATATATATATATATATATACATACACACACACACACACATACTACTGTATATAAAAAATAACCAACATCCTGTAATATTAAATAGAGGGTTAGTGTTTGAGGGAGCTTGTTATTGCCAGCAGTGATCATATGTAGTGGCCAATTAGAAACAGATATAATTGTATTTGCAGAATGTACATTCCTATTGCAGCTATGACAACCCCCCCAATGTTTCTATGTGCTAAAACAATTATCTAAAGGAATATTATATATCCATAAAAAGGCAAGGATATGTTATTCCTCTAGGGACCCCATTAGTGCTTAGACTGTTACTTCTGAGAGCGTAAAAAGGGCAGAGAGAGAGAGTTCATATAGGAAAAGTGAAAGTTGAGAAAAAGGTAGAGTTAAGAGACAATGGAGAAAAAAAAATAAAAAAAAAATAGAGTGAAAAGATACGAGAGGGGAAAGAGTGTAAAGAGGAGATATGACCTGAGAGAGAAGGGAAAGGGTAAAAAGAGAGATTGAAGAGAGGAGGGAGTCGAGAAACATAGTTAAGAGCGAGAAGGGAGAGATAATAATTATTAAAAAATAAATAAATCTCTAGGTCTGCTATGACCTTCCATGACTGGTAGCACTCCCTTTTCTATCCACTTGTTGTCTTCCCCAGAACATCTAGTTGATTTTTCTAACTGCTAGGAACTTATTTTTGTTAATTTATTACTGTATGTAGGATGATTTAATTTGTTATGGTATAAAATAAAATACAAATATTACAAAATATTTCACAAGGGTTAAACATATGCAAAGAGGAGGTGAAGTAGTGGATGGGATTAAAAGTGGCGAGTAACATTTTGTCCTGGCTAGTAGCTTAGGACTTGAAATTTTGAGCCCTGAATATACTGTAGAAAAATACCATAATATATATATATGTAGAAATATGAATTTATGAATAAATAGAACATATTCTGCTATGTGCAGAACATTGGAATGTGAAATATTAATATTTTCATGTTGGGTTAGCGCACTTAAGAATATGCGATCAGGGTGTTTTTCCATTGACTTCTATGGGGTAATACGTGAACACCCACGCAATATTATTATTATTATTATTATTATCAGGTATTTGTAGAGCGCCAACAGATTCTGCAGCGCTGTAAACATAGTCGGTGTACAGGATAGCTTTTGTAGGGGTCAAGTGGGTAGAGGGCCCTGCCGAGAGTTTCACTGTTGTAGTCGGCTCTTATGAAGTGATCTGCAAACAGCTGGGCTCATAGGGTTACATTCTATGGGGTTCAAGGGGAAAGCAATGGCGTTAGGAAAGGTTAGTGTTAGTTGTATGCATCCCTGAATAGTAGAGTTTTTAGGGAGCGCTTGAAGCTGTTAAAACTAGGGGAGAGTCTTGTGGAGCGAGGCAGGGAGTTCTACAAGATGGGGGCCAGTCTGGAGAAGTCCTGTAAACGGGAATGTGAGGAAGTAACAAGAGAGGAGGAGAGGAGAAGATCCTGAGCTGATTGAAGGGGACGGGAGGGAGAGTATCTAGAGACAAGTTCTGAAATGTAGGGGGGAGCAGTGCAGTTGAGAGCTTTGTATGTCAGAGTGAGGATTTTGTGTTTAATCCTAGAGGCAAGAGGAAGCCAGTGAAGGGAGATTGGCAGAGAGGCGCAGCAGATGAAGATCGATGAGTAAGGAAGATGAGCCTGGCAGAGGCATTCATAATGGATTGTAAAGGAGCTATGCGGCAGCTAGGTTGACCAGAGAGGATGGAGTTGCAGTAGTCGAGGCGGGAAAGGATGAGAGAGTGGATTAAAATCTTAGTTGTATCTTATGTAAGGAAATGTCTAATTTTAGAGATGTTTTTAAGGTGGAAGCGGCAGGCTTTAGCCAAGGACTGGATGTGAGGAGTGAAGGAAAGATCTGAGTCAAGTGTGACCCCAAAACATCGGGCATGCGGGGTAGGAGTAATGATAGTATTATCAACAGTTATAGAAATTTTGGGGGTGGAGACATTGGAATAGGGGGAAAAATAAGGAGTTCAGTTTTGAAGAGATTTAGCTTAAGGTAGTGAGAGGACATCCAAGATGAGATATGAGAAAGACGGTTAGTGACACGGGTTAGTAAGGAAGGAGGTAGGTCTGGTGCAGAGAGGTAGATTTGGGTGTCATCGGCATACAAATGATATTGAAACCCATGGGACTTTATTAAGGAACCTAATGATGACGTGTAGATTGAAAAGAGAAGGGGACAGAGGACAGAGTCTTGAGGTACCCCAACAGAAAGTGGTAACGGGGCAGAGGATGCTCCAGAGAAGGCTACAATAAATGTACGGTTAGTCAGATAGGAAGAGAACCACAAGAGAGCTGTGTCGCAGATGCCGAGGGATTGGAGGGTTTGGAGCAGAAGAGGGTGGTCAACAGTGTCAAAGGCTGCAGACAGGTCAAGGAGGATAAGCAGAGAGAAGTGGCCTTTGGATTTTGCTGTAAGTAGGTTGTTGGTAACCTTGACAATTGCTGTCTCTGTAGAGTGATGGGGACGAAATCCAGATTGCAGTGGGTCAAGAAGAGAGTTTAATGTAAGGAAATGGGATAGACGTGCGTATACTAGCTTTTCTAGGAGCTTTGAGGCAAGAGGGATATTCGCAAGACACGCAATATTCTAACTTTGGCTTTTTACGCACGTTGGGTTAGCCTGAGCGCAATAACTTTTAACTCATAATACCAGCACAACCCAACACAAGCAAAAAGTTTACTTCTAGTACAATTAGTGCTCTAGCGAAAGCGCTAAAGAGCGCTCCACACATAATGTGACTCTTTATGGGAAATAACATTTTGAGTTTAATGCGTCTTTAAACGGACATGAAAATAAAAAAAATGCTCTAATATCTTAGAGAATTTCCTTATTTCTCTGTTGCTTAAATATATATATATGTGGTTAACCCCAGCAAAGTGGGTTAAACACATAGTTAAATCCGCCTAAAGAGCAGAAATGCACTACTGGCAGCTAGCTGAACACATATAGTGCACCAATGACAAGAGGCATATGTGTGTATTCACCAATGACCAGCTAACTCCCAGTAGTGTATTGCTGCTGAGCCTACTTAGATATGCTTTTTAACATATTATATATATATATTATAAAAGTACATACTCATTCTCAACCATGAACGTTTAATTTTAATTTCTCCCTTTAAGAATAGAAAATGTAACATATCAATGTTTTGCTGCTTTGTTAAAGAGTAAACACATTATACATCGGATTACCTGTTTTCTCCACGTGAGTAATAACGGCGAGCGGCTTAGAAAAAGTCTTCTTGTTGGACATCATAGCAAGAATCATATCAACATTAAGGGACGTGCACGCTTCATCAGGAGGAACGCACTGCAAGACAAATATGCAGGGTCAGACTTGTGTAATGCAACAACATTCTGCTTATCAGCCTAAACTGAGTGCACTGACAAGGAACAGATCGCAATGCTAACAATTACACACAACAATTCTTTATAAGAACTGCAAATTAATGGAAAGGTATAGGGTTTTTTTCTAAGTTGCATCTAAAAGAGTATAATTTAAAGGGACATGAAACCCAAAATGTTTTTTTCCCGAATTAGACAGAAAATACAATGGGAACTAGCTAAACACAACAATGAGCCAATCACAAGAGGCATATATAGGCAGCTGCCTCCCAGTCGTGTATTGCTACCTATGTATGCTTTTTAACAAAGGATACCAACAAAAACAAAGAAAAATAGATAATAAAAGTAAATTGGAAAGTTGTTTAAAATGTAATGCTCTATCTGAATCATGAAATGATTCATTGTGGGTTTTTATGCCCATTTAAAGGGATATGAAACCCCAAAATTGTCTTTTCTGATTCAGACAGATTATACCATTTAAAATAAGTTTCCAATTTACTTATATTATCAAATTTGCTTTGTTCCCATGATATTCTTTGTTGAAGAGATACCTAGGTAGGCATCTGGAGCACTAAATGGCAGCAAATAGTGCTCACATCTAGTGCTCATGCAAATGGATAACATTCTTGCAAAACTGCTGCCATATAGTGCTCTAGACACGTGCACGCTCCTGAGCTCACCTTCCTGCTTCTCAACAAAAGATACCAAGAGAATGAAGAACATTTAACAATTGAAGTCAATTAGAAAGTTGTTTAAAATTGTATGTTCTATCTGAATAATTAACAACAACAACAAATGTCTCACCCTGGGCAGCCCGTCCATCTCTTGTTCCGTGTTGGTGCACAAAGTTAATTCGCAGTGAAGAAAGAGAAGAGACGTATTAAACATCGGTTTAAATATGAAACTGAATCTCTTCTTATCCATCTGTTCCTGTAACACTGGGAAGTTCATCCTTTTTACGTTGTAAAATTTTACCGATTCGTCTTTAGGACAAATGTTCTCAATAATTGTATATTCGGAGATGAGATCGGGATTAGAGTACGGTGAAATAAAACAAGTTTGTATAGCAAATCCCAACTCTTTGTCTGCCTTTGTTACAGAAACCTGCCATGGGGGAAAAACACAATACATTATCTCTGTTTATACTTTATACATAAATATCTATAAACTTATTAAAATACTTAAAGGGATAGGAAAGTCAGAATTAAACTAGCATGATTCAGATAGAGCCGGTCATTTTAAGACACTTTTATATTCACTTCTATTTTCAAATGTGCTTCGTTCTCTTAGTATCCCTTGTTAAAAAATGAATATGCACATATCCTACTCTAGTGGGAGCTGCTGCTAATTGGTGCCTGCACACATTTGTCTCTTGTGATTGGCTAAATAGATATTGTCAGCTTCCTGTCAGTAGTGCAATGCTGTCCCTTCAGCAATGGATAACAAGAGAATGAAGAAAATTTGAAAATATAATTAAATTGGAAAGTTGTTTAAAATGGTATGTTCTATCTGAATCATAAAAGAAAATTTGGGGTTTACTATCCCTTTAATATTCTGCATATACACTTAAATGCAGCATAACTTACCCTGCAACAAAAGTGAATATAAAATAGCTACATTCCCCAGAAGATAGTCATTACAGATACTAATGATCAATCCCTTTGCTGCCAGAGAGGGCTGAAGCCTATGTATATATAAGCTGTCTCATCCCTTTAAAGGGGTTAAAGGGACATTAAACCAAATTTTCTTTCTTTTGTGGTTCAGCTAGAACATCAAATTTTAAACAACTTTCCAATGTATTTCTATTATTAAATTTGCTTCATTCTCTTTGTATCCTTTTTTGAAGGCGTAGCAATCCACTACTGAGAGCTAGCTGAACACACCGGGTGAGCCAATGACAAAAAGCATATATGTGCAGCCACCAATCAGTGCTAGCTCCCAGCAGTGCATTGCTGCTCCTGAGCCTTCCTAAGTATGGATTTTCAACAAAGGATACAAAGAGAGTGAAGCAAATTAAGGAAGTGACAAATTAGATAATAGAAACTAACTGGAAAGTTGTTTTAAATTGTATGCTCTATCTAAATAATGATATATAACAATTTGGGTTTCATGATCCTTTAAACCAGGCATCCTTAAAGGGACACTAAACCCAAGTTTTCTTTCATCATTCAGCTAGAGAGTACAATTTTAAAAAACATTCAAATTTATTTCTATTATCTAATTTGCTTCATTCTTTAAATATCCTTTGCTGAAGAAATAGCAATGCACATGGGTGAGCCAATCACACGAGGCATCTATGTGCAGCCACCAATCAGCAGCTACTAAGCGTATCTAGATATGCTTTTGAGCAAAGGATATCAAAAGAATGAAGAAAAGTAGATAATATAAGTAAATTAGAAAGTTGTTTAAAATTGCATGCTCTTTCTAAATCATAAAAAGGAAATATTGGGTTTCATGTCCCTTTAAACTTGACCCTCCAGAGGTTTTGGGATTACTGATATGGCTGAGCATCATAGGAAATGTACTTCCAAAACCTCTGGAGGGCCAAGTTTGATGATGCCTGCTTTAAACAGTTCTATGCAATAATTAATTCTCTTTTGTACTTTTATGTCCCTTTAAATTCCCTGATCCTGCGCAATAAACAACAACAAAAAATGGTTGACTACGATAAATAATCCTTTTCTATTGTCATTTTCTTTGCATTTCAGATCTGAGGAATTTAGGGGGGAAAAACCCCATATATAACGTAGCTGTGTTACCTGTACGTAAACCTGTCCATTTTCTGCTACAGAATAAAGTTTTTGAGAAGGAGTGAGGAATAAATCTGTTTCGTAAAGGTCCATATTAAATGTGACATTGCTTATTGCAGGTCCGGGTGGCGCAGGTATGAAGGGATCAGACTCCTGATGAACCGTGCAGTTAAACTAAAAACAAAATGTAAAGAAATTAAATTTAAAGACATTATACTAATCAATCGTTACTGACGGATACGAGCGAGCTAAGTATATGTGTAATTAGGGAAACCACTAGACTGTGAAATGGACTCGACAAATGGCTGAAATAAAACAAAAATATCCCTTTGATTCAATATTCATTAAATAGTCTAGAAAATAAAACTTAAAATAAACGTATGTAGAAAAACTTCATGATGTGTATATACATAGGTTGGAGACACTCCATTCTCTCTGGAGGAAGTGGAACAACCAGATTTTCAGAGTTTAATAAAAGTAAAGTGGGGAATAAATAATTAAATAATAAGGATACATTTTTGGGGGGATAATTTGGGTCCTTATTTGGATTTATAAATGTTATCACATTTATTATCTGCATTAGGTAAACTGGGTAACGACACTTGACAGAGAACAAAATATTGTTTCATCTTTGTGGAGTATTTTATCTCTGTAATACATGTTATTGTTTGTTTATATTGGTAATTAATAAAGGAAAAGATTGGAAAACAATTAGATTACAATTTTTTTTATTATGTATAATTAAAGGAACACAAACCCTAACAATTTCTTTTGTGATTCAGATAGTAATTATATTCAACGCAACGTAGCAGCACGAACAAACTTTTAAATTTGCTGGTCTTTCTCCTATCCCCAATTTCTTTTTAAACAACAAAAATTCTGGTGTTGACTGTCCCTTTAACTAGTATTATACTAGGAAAGAGTGCTAACTAAGCCCCAATCTTTCTTTCCCTTTCATACATTAAAAAGATAGATAATGCAAAAATGCTGAAGTTTTGTGTAGATGTACACTAATGCTTGAGCTACTGTATAATTCTGGTGGAGCTAGATCTGAGTCACTACACATATCTTTTAGACATTCTGCTGGGTTGCCTGCGGCCGAGGTGACCTAGCAAATATACCATATATATACTGATATAGCTACATCTTGGAATATTTTATATGCAAAGTTACATACTGTCTCCTAGCCCTCCTATATTAAGGTAAATAACAGCATTATAGTGATAATAATGTCCATCTCAGTAGCATTATAGGTATATTCTTTTAATCCAGTTAGAATGGTCATATTGTTTATTTGGTGCTTTCATATAAGGGTGCTTTAAAGGGATACTAAACCCAATTTTTTTCTTTCATGATTCAGATAGAGAATGAGATTTTAAGCACCTTTGTAATTTACTCCTATTATCAATTTTTCTTTGTTCTCATGCTATCTTGATTTGAAAAAGCAGTACTGTAAGCTTTAGAGCCAGACCATTTTTTGTTCAGCACATGGGTAGCACTTGCTGATTTGTGGCTAAATGTAGCAAACCAATCAGCAGCTCTACCAAGGTGCTGAACTAAAAAATGGGCCGGCTCCTAAGCTTTTATTACTGCTTTTTCAAATCAAGATAACATGAGAACAAAGAAAAATTGATAATAGGAGTAAATTAGAAAGTTGCTTAAAATTGCATGCTCTGTCTAAATCATGAAAGAAAAAAATGTGGGGTTAGTATCCCTTTAATACCCAATATAATATACCTAACAAATCCATCCAGTGTCTTTGGCTACTATAACCATAGTTATACCTATACGTCATATTTGGTTAGCCCTAGAAGACCACCCTACTTTAGACAAAGAAATAGTTAAACATATAACACTATAAAACCTCAGTGTATAATTTAACTACTTACCCTTAGTTAAGATGATGTTATACTCTTGTTTCATGAGCACTATCTAGAATATCATTGCTATTATCCACGTGGGACCAATATGTTTTATTAAGGCAGACCCATAGATCACTTAATAATCTTCATATATTATATTTTGATCCTTAGCGTGTATCATTATATAAACCTAATCTCCCCTCCCCCCCAATACCCTTGGCTTACTTGGTAAGCATAGGAAAACGTATCCCCTAGAAACCCTATCCTGATACTCATGTTCTCCTCTTGTATCCCACTTAGTATACAGTCCTATGTTAGAGGTCGGTGAGGGACCTAACCTTATATTTAGGGATACCATTCTACTCTCGTTTTGTTATCATTCAGAAGAGCTACGCATAGGTAAATATTGTTTAATATATAATGAGGTACTTATTAAAATCCGAAAGAGGTTACGAACTAAATATATGGGTTGATAATCTATATATATATAGCTGTACTTATGTTTCAGAGTCAGATGTTACCTCTAGGCTACAAAGTATAAGATGTGCACTATATAAATGTGTTTATTATGGTACTGTCTGAGTGCAAATACTGTTTTATGACTTTACTGTAACCTTGTTTTTGTTATTCAGTACAACCTCAATAAAAAAATATTTATTTAAAAAAAAAAAAAAAGATAGATAACGCCTTTATTACCCATTCCCCAGCTTTGCACAACCAACATTGTTAATTTAATATACTTTATAACATCTAAACCTCTAAATTTCTGCCTGTTTCTATAGGGTTTATTTATCATAGTGTGAGCGGACATGATACAATGTAGGGTATCAGGTCCGCTGCACATCGATAAATGCCGACATACGCTGTCTGCATTTATCATTGCACCAGCAGTTTATGCAAACTGCTGGTGCAATGCCGCCCCCTGCAGATGGCCACTAGCAGGGGGTATCAATCAACCCAATCGTATTCAATCAGGTTGATTTTTGTCCGCAGCCTCAGAGCAGGCGGACAAATTATGGAGCAGCGGTCTTTAGACAATTCCTCTAAAAATGATTGTACTTTTTACATCTGTGATTCGCCAGAAACAAGGGGCATCAAGCCCCGTACGGAGCTTGATAAATCGGCCCCTAAGCCACTACAGACAGACTCTTATCACATGCTTTTTTATTTGCTTTTCACAACAGGAGACTGCTAGTTCACGTGAGCCATATACAGTAGATAACATTGTTCTCTCTCCCATGGAGTTGTGCATGACACTGCACTAAATGGCTAAAATGCAAGTCAATAGATAATAAATAAATAGCCATGTGATCAGGGAGCTGTCAAAAGAGGCTTAGATACAAGGTAATCACAGAGGTTAAAAATGTATTAATGTAACTGTGTTAATGATGCAAAACTGGGGAATGGGTAATAAAGGGATTATCTATCTTTGTAAACAATAACAATTTTGGAGTAGACTGTTCCTTTAAGTAAGAGTTTCTTGACAGACCTGTTGTTACCTAAAAATCAGATTGACTACTTAACCATCTTTTATTGTGTCATTCGGATGTAATTCCTATCTGGTCATTAGGATGTTATCTGCCAATTCAATCATTTGTAGAGGAATTGTTGTATCCAGAAATATGATTTGATAAATACAAGAGCAAACACAAATTTCTCTTGTTTCTTTCAAACTTTATCAGTGTCGTTTTCTGCACTATTTAAACATGTAAAAATACAGTATAAAGAAAAAGGTTAGGGTTTAAATACGCAATTATCCCTAGAGATAAAATGCTGATTGGTTACAAAGGACGACTCCCACTGCTGAATTTGTGGTATATTAGCAATATGCTCCACAAACAAAAAAGTATATTTTTTTCAGTACATAACACATTTTTAAACAAAAAAAACAAACTTTCTTTTAGAGTTATAATAGTTTTCCCTATAACCCCTATTGACCATACTGGAGTTATTTATAATGTGTTTTTTAAAGGTGTAGTAGAGTTCTGTGTAGGTCACACAACAACTCTGACTGACTGATAAAAAAAGTTTTTTTTGCACAAGACAATGCTAAGAATTAGATATGGTTTGAGACGCAGGAACTAAGTGGATCAAGTACCTCCAACTTGCTATCAACTTCTGTGTTTCTATGTTTGTAAATTACAGATACGGGAAACATGCGATAACACAAATCCTGTTTTTATCACTTACGAAATTTCAGAAGTGCAATATTACCGTACTGAAAAAGAGCTGCACGTACCGCCACAATTTCAGGCCTCTTAAAGGCAAGAGAGAGGAGGCTGATTTCAGCTTCGTCCATGTCGCCTAGAAATCTGTCATCTCCAGATTCCAAATCCTCATCATCATTAGTCCAGCCACTTCCCTCAGTGTTTGATGACAGCTGTATAACAATCTGTGAGATTAAAGGGAAACTGTCATTGTGACGGCAAAGAAAAACATGTAACAATATATGCAGCAACAGATTAATGATCATTCCTTAGAGAATACGACTCTGAAGTGGGAAACGCAACAAAGCAAATTAAACTTTACACCACTACAGAAAATAAACAAACAACTCACAAGTGGCCTTAAAGCGGCACATTATTTGGTAAAAAAAAAATGCATTTGTCTCTGGAGATAAAGCTGATTTATTGTGAGAGTGGCAGTTAGACTTAGGTAAAGTTCATTTCAGGGTTAAATCAACATTCATTAAAATTATGGTGGAGATAAAAGCATGAGATTAAAATCCTCCATGTCTATCTTCTACTGGTGATGAGTTACAACAAGAACGAAACAGGCTGTCTAGTGGTGATTTCTGTATTTGCTGCAATCTCCTTATTAGGGAATCGCTGTGTGTTAACACAGTATGAAGCAAAAAATCAGAGATGTTGGATATCTAATTTGCATATCTTACCCAGAATCCTCTTGTGCATTGGTAACAGTGAATATGGAGTTTTTCTGGGTAAAAGCAAGCAGGGATACTTGCCTAGACGTGCTAATTTCCTATGCAACAATTTTTATTGATTTACTTTTGTAACATGGAGGATTTTAATCTCAGTCTTTTGTCTCCGCCATAATTGTAATGAATTTGTGTGTGTGTATATATATATATATATATATATATATATATATATATATATATATATATATATGTTACTGTGAATGTGTACTTTGCCAATCAAGGGTCATGCCTGCTAGGGACCAGTAGCTGTAAACACAAAGACTTGCAGGGTCAATAGTAATCAAATTACATGCTCTAATTAACTAAAATGTCCCTTTAATGTATTTGTCTGTTGGCTACAATAGATTATAAAATCATGGAGGTCTGATAGTGAACAATTTACATTTTTTTAGTTTGAATTTTTTTTGGATATACTGAAATAGCCAAACTTTACTGTAAACTGATAAAAAAAAATCTGCAAAACCTCAATATATCAGTATAAACAAATTTGATGAAATATGTTACAGGAATTTGGCGATGACCTCAGATTAAACAGAAATACAAAAGATACACAAAACCATATTTGGTTGGGATATGAATTCAAACATATTTCATAACAGAAAATTATTTAAGGATTTGGCTTATTTTAACACTATTTTGTCAAAATGCTGAAAAAAATTCCATTTTATTCCAGAGGAATAGAATAAATATATTCACATCTGTCACATAGTAAAGCAAGTCGTTTGTGACAGGGAATCCGTTAAATAATTGACTGAATTTGTTTCTATTGATGTTGTACCATCAATAAAACAAATGTTCTGAATCTTTAGTGTGGCAAATGTGAAAATTAAAACTCATCTGAAAAGCATTACTTCCTAAATAAGAAGATAAAAATAAATATTATGTGTTTAGCACTATAAACCAAAATCAATGAATATTGGTATTAAAGGGACACTCAATCAAAATTAAACTTTCATGATTCAGATAGAGCAGCCATTTTAAACAACGTTCCAATTTACTTCCATTATCTAAATGTGCAGTCTTTTTATATTTAAACTTTTTGAGTCACCAGCTCCTTCTGAGCATGTGCAAGAATAAGTGTGTATGCATTTGTGAATGGCTGTCACATGGTACGTGTATGCATTTGTGATTGGCTGATGGCTGTCACATGGTACAGGGGGAGTGGAAAAAGACATACCTTTTAAAATTGTCAGAAAAAAATCTACTACTCATTTGAAGTTCAGACTAAGTGCTATTTAATTGTCTTGTTATCTTGCATTTGTTGATTATGCAAATCAACTGTGTTGACTGGTCCTTTAATGGGTCCAATTTTAAAGGGACAGTGTACCCTACATTCTCTCCTCTATAATTTGTCCCCAACCATCTGTTTTAACTGTTGACTGTATACAAATTGTTTACAAATAGCTCATTTACATTATTTTGGCATTTGAGATATCAGATTTTGCCTGTTATATCCATCTATACTGAAAGTTTCTAGCTGTGTAAACATAGCAAGTAGAAGAAATTACACTCCAAGTGGAGGTTAGGAGAGATAAGTAATAAAATGTTAATTTAGAATTGTTTCTAAGTTTTGTGCTTTGGTATACAGACAGAGATAATATAAATAAGAGTGTAAAAGGAAGTAGGCACTACAGTTAGGTGCTTGCAAAAAATCCAAAAATGTAATAATGAAAAAGCAACATAAATAAAAAAGTTTGTGAACAAAAAAATGAACTTTATTGCAGAGAAGTTCATCCGCTACTCTGTTACGGCACTCCAGGAGACGTCAACTGTTTTGGGCGACTTTTCATGCACTTCCGGGTCACCGGTCAGGGGTGGATTGAGTGCTGGAGTTGTTGGGACTGATACCTCCATCAATAATATAAATAAGCATGTGTGTTTACAGAAAGTGATAAAATATGATTTGATTTCCCTGCAAGCTGAACTAATTTTAATGGGTTATGGTTTTAAAGAACAAAACAAGATATTTCATATAAAAACAAACCTAAATAAGCAATTTCTCATACATTTATACCCTGCTTATGGTAAAACAAGTCATTGAAAAATATTAAGGGAAAAACAATTTTACAGTGTTCTGTCCCTTTAAACATCCTAAGCACAGACAAAATAATTCTGTTATTTAAATCCTGTATTTTTAATGTGCTTTTCTGCTTACTGTGTTGTAGTAAACAATGTTCTTTAAGTCGTCAACATTGTGCTGCGTTCCACATCCGGTCAACGACGTCTCCAAAATAAAATGAGTATTGTTTTGTGTTGCTTTGCATTTTGGATCAAGCAGCGAAACTTCGGTCCCATTTGCCTTAAATACATTAAATAAATAGCATAATTTTAGCAGCAGTAATAGAAATTAATTTATTTGCTCAAATTTAAAAAAAAAAAAAAAAAATTCTCAGCTACATAAATCAACTGAAGTTTTATAAGTCTGTATAAGAATACCTTAGATGGTTTCAATATACTGTAGTTTCATTTGCAGATGTTACAGAAATATAAAATGATTTATACTTAATTCCTTTCCCATACTTAAACACTAGAAAAATGTTAGAGTGAGGTTTTCTAGGCAACAATTAGTCTGAGAAAAATACCCATTTGTGTTTTGTATAATTATTTTTTAATTGTTTCACTACTGAAAAAAAGTAAGTGTAAAGATTTTGCTTTTTGCACGTAATGGAATGGGTTGAACTCGCATTACAAGTTTTAAAGTAAACAGTTTTCACTTGTGCGCTAACCCGACAAGCGTAAAAAGCCAAATGTACAATGTCACGCGCGATAACAAATTCCCCTATAGAAGTCAACGGAGCATAAAAAGTTGAAAAAACTTAACACCCCACTCGAGCGCTAAAAAATACTAATAATCATACTTTATATATACATAAAAAAGAAACACTTTTGGCTACAGTAAAAACTGTCAGACCACAAATAGGAAAAACCTAACCGGAGCTGTCAGGAAGCAGGAGTCGTCTTGTAGGAAGTTTCCACCTAATTCAAGTAGCGTAGAACTGTATACACATAGGTGGTGATTCATATATCATAAGAGTAAAGGTAATTAAATCAAAAGAGCAACAGAACAACAATAGACCTGAAGAAGAGGTGTGGCCTTGAAACGCGTTGTGAAGGAGCCTGGCCAGACATTACACAGCCGGCAGTGTACTCAGTTCTATGTTTGTTCCCAGCTAAATCTACTGTGCAGCACAAACATTCTTTCTAACAGTTTACATTTTGTTTGTAATACATAAATGCTTTTACGTATTGATTGTTAATGTTTGCTTAAGTGTTTGCCCTTAAATGGACAATATACTGCAAAGCTCCCAGTAATCCAATGTTACTTGCTGGGGTTTATTAAATTGTTTACAAATAACTCCTTTGCCTTTATTTTGGCATTGTAAATACATAATTTTGCCCATTGAAACTACCACCTAAAATATCAGCAGCACCTCTAATGTCACAATTAATTCACCATTTGAAGTGCTGCACATTAGAGTTGGCTACTTGTTTTTTTTTAGGCATAAAAAGTACATTAAACTTTCATGATTTAAATACAGCTTATCATTTTACACAACTTTTCAAAGTGTTTCTTTTATCAAATTTGCTTTGTTCTTTCTGTATTTTTTGTTAAAGGATTGTAAAGTTTAACGAATAAGTGGCCGGTATCTAAAAATAATCTTAAAAACAGGGGCACTTTCATTCATTAAACTTTACAAAGACAATTATTTTTTAAAATACTTACCTTTGCGTTATGGTAAACATAACGCCGATCCTCCAACCGCAGCTCCAGCTTTCTTAAAGGGACACTGAACCCAAATTTTTTCTTTCGTGATTCAGATAGCGCATGACATTTTAAGCAACTTTCTAATTTACTCCTATTATCAAATTTTCTTCATTCTCTTGGTATCTTTATTTGAAATGCAAGAATGTAAGTTTAGATGCCGGCCCATTTTTGGTGAACAACCTGGGTTGTCCTTGCCGATTGGTGGATAAATTCATCCACCAATAAAAAAGTGCTGTCCAGAGTCCTGAACCAAAAAAAGCTTAGATGCCTTCTTTTTCAAATAGAGATAGCAAGAGAACGAAGAAAAAATTGATAATAGGAGTAAATTAGAAAGTTGCTTAAAATGGCATGCTCTATCTGAATAATAAAAAAAATTGGGTTCAGTGTCCCTTTAAGCAGATCGATGACGATCCGGCTTCCTCCAATCGTTGCGTGCCTCACAAGCTGGGTGCCAAAGGGGAAAGCAGGAGCTGCGGACTGAGGATCAGCGTTATGTTTACCATAACGCGAAGGTAAGGATTTTAAAAAAGAAGCGTCTTCGTAAAGTCTAATGAATGAAAGTGCCCCTGTTTTTAACCCCTTAAGGACCAAGCATTTTAGACAAAAACTTCCCCAAAAGACCAGAGCATTTTTAGCATTTTTGCCATCACTACATTTAAACAGAAATAGAGCCTTTTTTATATATACCTATCAAAACTATATATTTTTTTAGTAGACAACCCAAAGTATTGATCTAGGTACATTTTGGTATATTTCATGCCACCATTGTACCGCCAAACGCGATCAAATAAAAAAAAAAACGTAATTTTTTTTCACAATTTTAGGTTTCTCACTGAAATTATTTACAAACAGCTTGTGCAATTATGGCACAAATGGTTGTAAATGCTTCTCTGGGATCCCCTTTGTTCAGAAATAGCAGACATATGGCTTTGGTAATTTGGCTTTTTGGTAATTAGAAGGCCGCTAAATGCTGCTGCACACCACACTTGTATTATGCCCAGCAGTGAAGGGGTTAATTAGGTAGCTTGTAGGGTTAATTTTAGCTTCAGTGTAGAGATCAGCCTCTCACCTGACACATCCCACCCCCTGATCCCTCCCTGACCCCTCTCAAACAGCTCTCTTCCCTCCCCCACCTCACAATTGTCACCACCATCTTAAGTACTGGCAGAAAGTCTGCCAGTACTAAAATAAAAGGCTTTTTTTTTTATAAATATTCTGCAGTGTTGGATCCCCCCTTAGCCCCCAACCTCCCTGATCCCCCACAAACAGCTCTCTAACCCTTCCCTCCTCTACCTATTTGCTGCCATCTTAGGTACTGGCAGCTGTCTGTCAGTACCCAGTTTTCTGCAAATTAGGCACATTTTTTACAAAAAAATGAAAATAACATTTTATTTTTGTAGTGTAGCTGCCCCCCTCAATACCCTACCACCCTCCCCCTCCAAGATCCCTTTATGGCAACAGATCTTACATAGGATCCCCCTCATTGCCCCTACTCCCTCCTTAATGACGCCGGTATATATTTTTTTTCGGCTTCCCTGTAGCGTGGCGTAGTGGTCTCCCCCGCTCCCGCCCTCCTCCCGCCTCCTACAGCGATGGGCCGCACACCCGCCCTCCATCCTTAACCGCCCACCCACCAATGATCGGCACCACCGCTGTCTGATGTAGAGAGGGCCACAGAGTGGCCCTCTCTGCATCTGTAACTCTGCAAATCTATTTTTGCAGTGCCTCACTCATGGGGCATGCAGAAATAGCTTGATCTCGCAATTTTGAGCGAGATTGTGGCAGAGAGAAGTCCAGGACAGGGTACGTTGCAGATCCTTAAAGGGACATTATACACTCATTTCTTCTTTGCATAAATGTTTTGTAGATGATCTATTTATATAGTCCATAAAGTTTTTTTTTTTTTAAATTCTTTCATAGTTTTGCTTATTTTTTAATAACATTGCTATGATTTTCAGACTCCTAACCAAGCCCCAAAGCTTTAGGAGAATACCGTCAGATACCTACTCCAGCTTGCTCCTGTTTGTGTAAAGGGTCTTTTCATATGCAAAGGAAGGGGGGAGTGTCTTATTTCCCACATGCAGTGGGCTTTCCAGCTACCTTTTTAACAGAGCTAAACTGAGAGCTTCTAAGTAAGTTTTTAAACAGTTTTATACTGGATTTTTATATCAGTATCTGTGCATCTTATTCTTTATAGTAGTGTATATTACATGCAGTTGTATGAAAATTGGTGTATGCTGTCCATTTAAGGGCATAACGACCAGCGTCGTACAGGGTACGGCGCTGGTCGTTAAGGGTTAAGATTATTTTTAAATACCGGGCACTTATTCATTAAACTTTGCAATTAATTTATGTGTAGTTAAAAAACATTGCAATGTACTTTTATTATTTATTTTGTTCCTGTTTCCCCTAATTTAAATCAGAAAAGTGTTGGTTTTCTAAATTCCACTTCTATAAATTAATGGGCGCTGCCATGATTGAACTTAAGATGCCCCTTATCTGTTTCCCCTGCTTAAGTCAATTAGGGGCAGATATAAAACAGGCAATAAAATAAGTGAGTACTAAAGACACGTGCACGCTCCTCAGCTCCTATGAAGAGATTAACTCTTCAACACAGGATACAGATTGAACAAATACATTTTGATAATAGAACTAAATTGGAAAGTTGTTTATTGCACGTTCTATCTAAACCACTACATTTTAATTTTAAAGGGTCATTCCAGTCAAAATTAAACTCTCATGATTCAGATAGAGCAGCAATTTTGTAACAACTTTACCATTTACTTTCATTAACAAAATGTGCACTGTCTTTTTATATTTACACTTTTTGAGTCACCAGCCCCTACTGAGCATGTGCAAGAATTCACAGAATATACGTATATGCATTTGTGATTGGTGGATGGCTGTCACATGATACAGGAGGAGTAAAAATAGACATAGCCGAAATTTGTCAGAAAAAAATCTATTACTCATTTGACGTTCAGACTAAGGGCTATTACATTGTCTTGTTATCATGTATTTGTTGATTACGCAAATCTACTGTATTTACTGTCCCTTTAACTTTACTGTCCCTTTAATAAATAATTTGCTATGTTTGAATTGTTGCAACAATTAAATTGAGCTTGAGAAGTTTAGCATTGTTGTTGCGTCTACCCAGCCCATATACTCCAAATGTCTTTGTATGATACAGAAACAAAGCAAGCGTAACCAACGCATAATACTCACCGGCAGGCTGTCCTTTTCAATGGCCGCCAGCAACTTCTGGTTGTCGCACTTAACAGAGAAAGCCATGTTAATATGGCCTTGAGCCTCTTCAGGTTTCTCATCCATCCCAAAAACATTCCCCCTAATTACAGGTAATGTATACGGAAGCCCTTTATTATGGTTATTACTATTGAGTAATAGCTCAGTTAACTCAGGAGGAATTGAGTGGTGATCTCCATCGTTCATCTCCACTAGGGGAAAGAAAGCACAGATTATATTAATTAGATGCTCTCTAACACATTACATCAGAAATTGACTCAAATTTTACATATCCAGATACCCAAAAACAGTATATGTCATCTATATATATCTATCCAGTATCTATCTATCTATCCAGTATCTATCTATCTATCTATCCAGTATCTATCTATCTATCTATCTATCCAGTATCTATCTATCTATCTATCTATCCAGTATCTATCTATCTATCTATCTATCTATCTATCCAGTATCTATCTATCTATCCAGTATCTATCTATCTATCCAGTATCTATCTATCTATCCAGTATCTATCTATATATCTATCCAGTATCTATCTATCCAGTATCTATCTATCTATCTATCCAGTATCTATCTATCCAGTATCTATCTATATATCTATCCAGTATCTATCTATATATCTATCCAGTATCTATCTATATATCTATCCAGTATCTATCTATCTATCCAGTATCTATCTATCCAGTATCTTTCTATCCAGTATCTTTCTATCCAGTATCTTTCTATCCAGTATCTATCTATCCAGTATCTATCTATCCAGTATCTATCTATCCAGTATCTATCTATCCAGTATCTATCTATCTATCTATCCAGTATCTATCTATCTATCTATCCAGTATCTATCTATCTATCTATCTATCTATCTATCTAGTATCTATATATCTATCTATCCAGTATCTATCTATATATCTATCTATCCAGTATATATCTATCTATCTATCCAGTATCTATCTATCTATCTAGTATCTATCTATCTATCTATCTATCTATCTAGTATCTGGCTATCTGTCTGTCTGGCTATCTGTCTATATCTCTATCTATCTATCTATCTATCTATCTCTCTATCTATCAAATTCCTACATTTACATAGTGATAGTGTGACAAGACAACAACAACAACAACAAATTGTCACACTGTTAAAAATCCTGTGAGTGCAGGAATTTGTTTTGTGGATTCACGTCTCAACCTTGCATCCTGGAGGTAGTCATTAAATTATTAACTATATATAATATATTTGAGTAGACCGATAAATACAAAGATAGATAGATACACATATATAAACACATAGACATATACACATATATAAATATATACAGGTATATATATATATATATATATATATATACACACACACACACACAAACACTATAGTAGATTTTGGAAGACAAGGAGGTTAATAAATCTGGCAATTACTGTCATGTAATTTCCTCATAACTTCAGTGCCAATGTTTTATCCAAACCATGAAGTCTAATCATTTTTTATTTTAGTTAAAGAGACAATGTGCTTAAAAAAGTAATTACATTTTGCTAAACAGCAAATTATTTCATATTAGTTTTTACACTTACCGATGTCATCGAGTGTTATTTGAAACCTGTTTGCAAGGGGTGCGATTGTGTACGAAGTAACTGGGTAATATCTATTTTCCTTAGCCCACTTCATTAAGCTTTCCTGTGTCGAAGGAATGTTTTGTATCACGGACTTGCTCGCGAACAAGGAGCTAGTAGTCTCTCTTGTAAATCCGATGCTATTTGGGCTCTGTATGAAAAGAATACATTTTTAAATATAAAAAAGAAAGCATGATAACCTTAATCATATTAGAAATGAACTGAATAAATTATTTTGTAACAACAAAAAACCTTTGTGAAGTATTTTGTTTTGTGCATGAGAAAAAAAAGGAACAAGTGATTTAGAAAAGAACAATGATCAGACATGTACACAAGTGTATCTGTCTCACACAAAGGTCTCTATTAATCAAGCTGCGATTTCAAATCTTAGGACTGCTGCTTTCTAATATTTCTGCCACCTTAGAGGTAACAGAGTTAAAGGGACACTCAATCAAAATTAAACTTTCATTATGCAGATAGAGCATGCCATTTTAAACAACTTTCCAATTTACTTCCTTTAACAAAATGTGCACAGTCTTTTTATATTTAAACATTTTGAGTCACCAGCTCCTACTGAGCATGTGCAAGAATAAGCGTGTATGCATTTGTGAATGGCTGATGGCTGTCACATGGTACGTGTATGCATTTGTGATTGGCTGATGTATGTCACAAGGTAAAGGGGGAGTGGAAAAATACATAACTTTTAAAATTGTCAGAACAAAAATCTACTACTCATTCAAAGTTCAGACTAAGTGCTATTGCATTGTCTTGTTATTTTGCATTTGTTGATTATGCAAATCCACTGTGTTGACTGGTCCTTTAAATCATCTAGGGCTGATACGTTGGTTTCGCAAGAGCAGGGGACAGGGTTACAAAAGCAGTAGCTCGTGCAGTGTTAAAGGGACATGAAACCCAAAATTTTTCTTTCAGGATTTAGATGATACATTTTTAAACAACTTTCCAATTTACTTCTGTAACCAATTTTAATTCATTCTCTTGGTATCTTTTATTGAAGCAGCAGCAATGCACAACAATGTAAATTGTCTGTAATCTTCTAAGAAATTATCTCAAGTTCTCATTGAAACCATAGGTTTTCCAACCGTAAACAATATAATTTAACCTGAAGAAAATGTCTGTCTTATCCATCATTTCTAACTACACTTAATAAAATGTCAGTTTCAATTGCATCAGCTAAAACTCCCCCTATTGCCACAAAATAAATAATTATTATACAACAACTGACTTTGTTTTCTAAGCATCCTTTGTTGCAGAGTAGGCTCTGGGCGCCATCTGAACACATCTTGTGGTCCAATGAAAAAGGCCTATGTGTGCAGCCACCAGTCACTATCTAGCTTCCAGCAGTGCACTGCAGATCCTGAGTCTACCTAGGTATTCTCTTCAACAAAGGATTCAAAAGAACAAAGAAATCTTATAATTGACATATTTTGAAAAGTTGCTTAAAATTGCATGGTCTATGTCAGTGTTTTTAAACCTGCCCTCAGGCTTCCCTAACAGACCAGATATTCAGGATATCTAAACTGGAGCACAGGTGAAATAATCAGCTGATTAGTAAACATGGTTATTAAAGGGACGGTCTACACCCAAATTGTTATTGTTTAAAAAGATAGATAACGCCTTTACTACCCATTCCCCAGCTTTGCACAACCAACATGGTTCTATTAATATACTTTATAACATTTAAACCTATAAATGTCTGCCACTACAGACAGCCTCTTATCACATGCTTTTTTATTAGCTTTTCACAACAAGACTGCTAATCCATGTGTGCCACATAGATAACATTGTGCTCTCTCCAGTGTAGTTGTACATGACAGCACTAATTGGCGAAAATGCAATTAAATAGATAATAAATTAATAGCCATGAGATAAGGGGGCTGTCTGCAGAGGCTTAGATACAAGGTAATCACAGAGGTAAAACGTATATTAATATAACTGTGTTGGTTATGCAAAACTGGGGAATGGGTAATAAAGGGATTATCTATCTTTTTAAACAATAACATTTTTGGAGTAGACCGTCCCTTTAACTTGCTCTTACCCAAGGTGATCCTGAAAATCTGGCCTGTTATGGAGGCCCGAGGACAGGTTTGAAATCCCCTGCTCTTTGTAAATAATAAAAGTTTAATTTTGATTTTACTGTCCAATTTCTAGTACTCTCTAGTACTGGCAGTAGAAATTAAAGGGACACTGAATCCAAATTTTTTCTTTCGTGATTCAGATAGAGCATGTGATTTTAACCCCTTAATGACCGGACCATTTTTCAGTTTTCTTACCCTTAATGACAATGGCTATTTTTACATTTCTGCAGTGTTTGTGTTTAGCTGTAATTTTCCTCTTACTCATTTACTGTACCCACACATATTATATACCGTTTTTCTCGCCATTAAATGGACTTTCTAAAGATACCATTTTTTTCATCACATCTTATTATTTACTAAAAAAAAAAATAATAAAATATGAGGAAAAAATGGAAAAAAACACACTTTTTCTAACTTTGACCTCCAAAATATGTTACACATCTACAACCACCAAAAAACACCCATGCTAAATAGTTTCTAAATTTTGTCCTGAGTTTAGAAATACCCAATGGTTACATGTTGTTTGCTTTTTTTGCAAGTTATAGGGCAATAAGTACAAGTAGAACTTTGCTATTTCTAAACCACTTTTTTTCAAAATTAGCGCTAGTTACATTGGAACACTGATATCTGTCCGGAATCCCTGAATATCCCTTGACATGTATATATTTTTTTTTAGAAGACAACCCAAAGTATTGATTTATGCCCATTTTGGTATATTTCATGCCACCATTTCACTGCCAAATGCGAGCAAATAAAAAAAATTGTTCACTTTTTCACAAATTTTGTCACAAACTTTAGGTTTCTCACTGAAATTATTTACAAACAGTTTGTGCAATTATGGCACAAATGGTTGTAAATGCTTCTCTGGGATCCCCTTTGTTCAGAAATAGCAGACATATATGGCTTTGGCGTTGCTTTTTGGTAATTAGAAGGCCGCTAAATGCAGCTGCGCACCACACGTGTATTATGCCCAGCAGTGAAGGGGTTAATTAGGGATCTTGTAGGGACCTTGAAGGGTTAATTTTAGCTTTAGTGTAGTGTAGTAGACAACCCAAACTATTGATCTAGGCCCATTTTGGTATATTTCATGCCACCATTTCACCGCCAAATGCGAGCAAATAAAAAAAAAAGTGACATTTTTCACAATTTTAGGTTTCTCACTTAAATTATTTACAAACAGCTTGTGCAATTATGGCACAAATGGTTGTAAATGCTTCTCTGGGATCTCCTTTGTTCATAAATAGCAGACATATATGGCTTTGGCGTTGCTTTTTGGCAATTTGGAGGCCGCTAAATGCTGCTGCGCACCACACTTGTATTAAGCCCAGCAGTGAAGGGGTTAATTAGGTAGCTTGTAGAGAGCTTGCAGGGTTAATTTTAGCTTTAGTGTAGAGATCAACCTCCCACCTGACACATCCCACCCCCTGATCCCTCCCAGACAGCTCTCTTCCCTCCCCCACCCCACAATTGTCCCCGCCATCTTAAGTACTGGCAGAAAGTCTGCCAGTACTAAAATAAAAGGTGTTTTTTTTTTTTTTTTTTTTTTTTTAAATTATTCAGCTGTGATGGACCCCTGCCTTAACCCCCAACCTCCCTGATCCCCCCCAAACACCTCTCTAACCCTCCCCACCTACCTAATTGCCACCATCTTGGGTACTGGCAGCTGTCTGCCAGTACCCAGTTTTCCCCCCCAAAAAAAGTGTTTTGGTTTGTGACATGTTTTATTTTTTCTGTAGTGTAGCTGCCCCAACCACCCCCCCCCCCACCCCCCCCACCCCCCCCAGATCCAGATCGTGATCAAAATTCTGCCCCCCTCCCTCTTACCTAAATTCATTGGTGGCAGTGCCAGTGATTGCTGCGCGCGCGCGCACGCGCACACACACGCGCGCGCGCGCGTGCACGCAGCCCCCGCACGCTCCCGGCATCCGGCGTGCACAATACACTTGAAGGAACCGGATGCCGGGTAGCGATGGGCCGCCCACCCTCCTCCCTGTAAGCTCCCACCCACCAACGAACGGCCGCATCGCTACCGGTGCAGAGAGGGCCACAGAGTGGCTCTCTCTGCATCGGATGCTTTCTAAAGGGTATTGCAGGATGCCTCAATATCGAGGCATCACTGCAATACCCTGAGAGCTGCTGGAAGCGATTGCGATCGCTTCCAGCACTCTCTTAGACAAGTGACGTACCAGGTACGTCCATTGTCACTAACTGCAAGTTTTTGCAGGACGTACCTGGTACGTCACTTGTCATTAAGGGGTTAAGCAACTTTCTAATCTACTCCTATTATCAATTTTTCTTTGTTCTCTTGCTATCTTTATTTGAAAAAGAAGGAATTAAGGAGCCCGACAATTTTTGGTTAAGTACACTGGACAGCACTTGTTTGTTCACCAAAAATGGGCCAGCATCTAAACTTACATTCTTGATAATAGGAGTAAATTAAAAAGTTTCTTAAAATTGTTGCTCTATCTGAATCACAAAAGAAAAAAATTGGGTTCAGTGTCCCTTTAAGGATTTTATAGCTTTTTCAGGAATATAATGTTTCTTTTGGTCAATAAAATGAAAAGATTTTCTCACTTACTGAATTCCCACAATCACTGACCTCAAGCTCGCATAGAGACCAAATGATTACAGGAACATTATATGTTTCTTTTTCCTTTAATAACAGGCTGAGATTAGATAGAAGTGACCTGGTGTGGTGCCTTTTCTTCTTTGCAGGAATAAAAATATTCTTTAGTTAACTCAATTACTAACATCTGTAAAAATATTTATGACCTTTTCCTTCTGTTTCAAATTAAAAGACAGAGGTGGGATCAGATTTCGGATCTGCCGGAGTGCGGTAACCGCTAAACACTCAAAAATATTAGCTCATCAGATACAGAATATACAGTCTCATTTCTGCACCCACTCAGTGTAAATGCATTTCATAATAAGCAACTGTTTCACTATAACTAATTTTCATTTTATTCATATTAAAGGGACAAAATACTCAAATGTTGAAGCACTTAAAAGTAATGCGGCATAGCTGTAAAAAAGCGGACTAGAAAATATCACCTGAACATCTCTATGTAAAAAGGAAGATATTTTACCTCATAATTTCCTAAGTATACACACCCCATTGTAAAGGTACTTTGAGCAGCCAATTAGGATACTAGTCCCAGGACTTTCAAGAGAGTGTGCATCTTTCATGTGCAGGCACAGTCATGTTATTTTCCTATTCAGTTTAAGGATGTTTATTATGAACTCTCACAAGATTTCAGTGAAATCTCATGAGATCACAGAAAAGCATAGCATGACCTCAGCACTGCTGATGCTGATTGGATTTTGTTTTGTTTTTTTCAACTTGCAGCTAGACAGAAGCTGAAGTATAACTGTTACCAGAGCACTTACTCTGGTGAGCTGAAGAAACGTTGAGGTAAAATATCTTCCTCAAGTGATATTTTCTAGTCGTTTTTTTATAGCTATGCTGCATCACTTTCAAGTGCTTCAACATTTGGGTAGTATGTCCCTTTAATTGAAACATGGTCGTGTGAAATGTATTTACCACCTCTGCATTTCGTTTCCACATTAATTCAGTGTACTTACTCCAATTAACAATACAATATTCATTCTACTTACAGCCAATCATATGTTAAATATTTGTTCTACTGCTAAATTATATTTTGTATATACAACACCAATATTTTACATTCTCAAATCCAATGGAAACATTTATTTTCTCAGAGATATCAGAGACCAAGGAATAATAAGGCTTGCTATGAATGATGCCCCCAACGGCAATATTGTTGTTGCCAAGGTAGCCATATTAATAGGGGGTAAAACCTAATATTCCCTGAAATCCTACGAGTTAATCCAAACCCTATCACTAGTCCTAACTGCAAAATCTCAAACTTCCCCTTATTACATTAAAGGGACATGAAACCCAAAGGTTTATTTTTTTTTTTCATGATTCAGATTCATATATGTGTTCTGAATGTGTGAAAGACGTATTTTCTTTTAGTTTTTTTCATTATGAAAATGCTCTTAAAATATTGTTAAAGGGACACTGAACCTATTCGTTTTCTTTCATGATTCAGAGAGCAGGCAATTTTAACCCCTTAACGACCGAGGACGTGCAGGGTACGTCCTCAAAAAAAAGGCAGTTAATGCCTGAGAACGTACCCTGCACGTCCTCGGTTTGGAAAGCAGCTGGAAGCGATCCTGCTCGCTTCCAGCTGCTTTACGGTTATTGCAGTGATGCCTCGATATGGAGGCATCCTGCAATAACTTTTTTAAGCCATCCGGTGCAGAGAGAGCCACTCTGTGGCCCTCTCTGCACCGGAGATCGGTGGCTCCCTGCGTTGGTGGGTGGGAGCCGGACCGGGAGGCGGGTGGCGGCCATCGATGGCCCTGGTTATGTGCAGGGGGGGCGGGATCGTGGGCGGGGATGAGCGGACGCGCGCACGGACGCGCGCGCACGGGAGGGCGGGGGCGGGCGCGTGCACGGGGAGGGAGCGGGTGGGAACCGCTACACTACAGAAAATGTGTTAATAAAAAATGTTTAAAATTTTTTTTTTTTTTAAAAAACCCTTTTATTTTAGTACTGGCAGACTTTCTGCCAGTATTTAAGATGGCGGGGACAATTGTGGGGTGGGGGAGGGAAGGGAGCTGTTTGGGAGGGATCAGGGGGTGGGATGTGTCAGGTGGGAGGCTGATCTCTACACTAAAGCTAAAATTAACCCTGCAAGCTCCCTACAAACTCCCTAATTAACCCCTTCACTGCTAGCCATAATACACGTGTGAGGCGCAGCAGGATTTAGCGGCCTTCTAATTACCAGAAAGCAACGCCAAAGTCATATATGTCTGCTATTTCTGAACAAAGGGGATCCCAGACAAGTATTTACAACCATTTGTGCCATAATTGCACAAGCTGTTTGTAAATTATTTCAGTGAGAAACCTAAAATTGTGAAAAATTTAACTTTTTTTTCAATTTGATCGCATTTGGCGGTGAAATGGTGGCATGAAATATACCAAAATGTGCCTAGATCAATACTTGGGGTTGTCTACTATACTACACTAAAGCTAAAATTAACCCTACAAGCTCCCTAAAAGCTCCCTAATTAACCCCTTAACTGCTGGGCATAATACACTTGTGGTGCGCAGTGGCATTTAGCGGCCTTCTAATTACCAAAAAGCAACGCCAAAGCCATATATGTCTGCTATTTCTGAACAAAGGGGATCCCAGAGAAGAATTTACAACCATTTATGCCATAATTGCACAAGTTGTTTGTAAATGATTTCAGTGAGAAACCGAAAGTTTGTGAAAAAATTTGTGAAAAAGTGAACGATTTTTTGTATTTGATCGCATTTGGCGGTGAAATGGTGGCATGAAATATACCAAAATGGGCCTAGATCAATACTTTGGGATGTCTACTAAAAAAAAATATATACATGTCAAGGGATATTCAGGGATTCCTGAAAGATATCAGTGTTCCAATGTAACTAGCGCTAATTTTGGAAAAAAGTGAATATCCCTTAAATACCAGATCTACTCTCAGGGTTTTTTTTTTTATACATTGTTGAATAATTTGTACATAATAATAATTCTAGGGGGAAAAAACCCACACCAGAGTTTTAGATGAATGAGTAAAAGTGTTCCAAAGAGACTGTAGTAAAATGACAATTTAGTAATCTAAAAAAAATGAACACCACATGTTTTAAATAAAAAAAAAAAAAATTGGCAGCGGGGAACAAGCCACATTTTTGGGATTTCCTTTCTTACTATAATCTGTGGAATTTATCCAGTTAGTTTAGAGGGGAACGGCACTGAATGGGTCAGTAAAACTGTAGATTACCACAAATTATATTTTTTTTCCACTTCTTTCCAGTAAAAGCTAATAAAAACCATGATAGGTCAAAGAGACCTAAAATTACCAGCCAACCAAACATTTAAAGGGACAGTCTACACCTGGGTCATCTTAAAGTCTTACCTTAGATTAAGCTGCAAATAGCCTCCTGCACCTTTTCTATATCATGAAGCAGTAACAATAAAATAGTTATTTTAAAATTAATATTGTTCTGGGCTGCATATGGCATCAAATTACAAAAGGCTCACTAGTTGAATTTAACAGACTGTTAATGCTAATCAGCAGATGCCTAGATGCAGCCCAGATCGTGATGTCATCAGTGGGCGGAGCTTGGCAGCCATTTCAAAGCAGACAGAAACAATAGTCATTTTAAAATAACTGCTTTACTGTTCCTGCTGCATGATATAGAAAAAGGTACAGCAGTCCATTTGCAGCTTAATCCAAGGTAAGACTTTAAGATGACTAAGATGTAGACTGCGCCTTTAAGGTCAGTACGTGATGCAAAGAAATGTAAAACCAAACGAAAAAAACATCACCACAAATAAAAAGCACATGGAAGTAACCTCAGGAGTAAAGAAACTAAACTTATTTTTTATTTGTTGCATGTAAAAGAGAATTGTTGAATGTATTCATTTTTATTTTTAATTTATAGCATGCAACATGCTACACAGTGATTGCTTATTAGCTACAGGAAATGAAAAAACACACCCAAGATGATTTTCAATGTGTATGTTCCGGAATTGCAAAACACTGCAACAATGTATGTGAAATGTTTGGTTGGTAATAAGACACACAATGTTTTTCTAATTTACTACATAACATATGGAAATACCATTTTGTTCTACCTTATAGATTTCAAAGGGATTAGACACTCAGGGTGCTCAAGAAAAGTTATGTTTTTAAAAGAAAGCTGATAGTAAAAAAACACAGATACTTTAGTCTTCATCACTGGTAGGAGATATGGTAAGTTCAAAGGTCGAGAACTAAGCAATCTCCAAATAGTATCACTGTAGCTAATTATTTAAGGCATGGTCTAGAGCAATACACTATAGTGCTCTCTTGTTAACAAGAGATTTAAAGGGACACTGTACTGTAATATTTTCTCCCCTGCATTCTAAATCAGCGATGGGCAACTTCCTAATACATGGAAGTTACAAGGAACGGAGGACACATATAAATATATGGGTATTAAAGGGCCATGATACCTAAATGTTGAAACACTTGAAAGTGATGCAGCATAGCTGTAAAAAGCTGACTAGAAAATATCTCCTGAACATCTCTATGTAAAAAAGAAAGATATCATGAGGCCTATTTATCAAAGGTCTGTCGGACCTGATCAGACAGTGCGGATCAGGTCCGACAGACCTCGCTGAATGCGGAGAGCAATACGCTCTTCGTATTCAGCATTGCACCAGCAGCTCTTGTGAGCTGCTGGTGCAATGCTGCCCCCTGCAGATTCGCGGCCAATCGTCCGCCAGCAGGGGGGTGACAATCAACCCGATCGGGTTGAATTGTGGCGATCTCTGTCCACCTGCTCAGAGCAGGTGGACTGGTTGTGGAGCAGCGGTCTTTACGAGAAACACTCCATACAGAGTTTGATAAATGGGCCTCCATACCTCAAAAATTCCTCAGTAGCCACATCCCATTGTAAAGGACTTCTAAGCAGCAAATCATTATGTCTGTCCTGGGACAGCTAAGGGAGTGAGCTTTCGCGCACACTCATCTTATTTCCCTATTCAGTTTAAGGAAGTTTACTATGAAATATCATGAGAGTTAAAGGATTACTTTCTGTTATAATTTTTAAGCTAAACAACTAACATATTAAAGTTAATAAACATTAATTAAAACCTACTGACCTATATTTTCTCCAAAACGAAGTTTCATAACGTTCTAAAAGTTATATCTTTTATTCGCCGATGATGTCACGTTATCCTGCCCACTATTTTCAGCACTGCATGTTCAAAATACTTAAACCAATAACTTTGTGTTTAAAGCGCCATTTTGAAACCTAGGTATTGTAAACGGATTGGTACAGAACAAAGGATACCCACGGAGTGGGTTTGGAAAACAATTAAATTTGCAGACAAGATTTCTGATATACGGTAGAGATATGTTAATGAAATGCTATTGATAAAAAGCGTATTTGGGGTAGTTAGTTAGTAACAGGCATAGAAAATATTTACTTACAGTGGCCCTTTAAGTCAAATCTCATGACATCACAGTAAAAGAGTTCATGACCTCAGCACTGCCGATGCCGATTGGCTTCTGTTCATTTCTTAATTTATTTATTTTTTACCTGCAACTGGGCAGCAGCTGAGTATAACTTTTTACACAGAACTTACTCTGCTGAGCTGAGGAAATTGTGAGGTAAAATATCTTCCTTTTTTACATAGAGATGCTCAGGTGATATTTTCAGTTATGCTGCATCAGTTTCAAGTGATTTAGCATATGAGTATTATGTCCCTTTAAATACGCAAATAATATTTCTCCTAAAACTTCCAGAGGCACAGATTCAGATTAAGGTAATGTTCCAAAATACGCTCTGTATGTGTTTTCCCCTCCAAATAACTTTTTTGAGTTGTGGTCACCTTGTCTGATTTTTATTACTCACATTTTTAGTTCCACTTTTACCCAGGGGCCACAAAAACAAATGCATAGGGCCACATGTGCCCTTGGGTTGCCAGTTGGACATCCCTGATCTAAAGGATCCTTTTAACCTGCTGGAGTGTAATTTTTTTTTCTTCCTACAAACAGCTTATTTACCTTTATTTTGTCACCAACTGCTGTACAGTACAGTGTCCCTTTAAGGAAAAAGGTGACCATTTTGCTAATGGAAGTTATTAACTTCTAAATAGAACATTCTAAACGCACACCAAAAACACACTACACAGTCACACACATACTGCACACACATTACACAAACACAAATAAAAAACTAATGCAATTAAACAAATAGCAGTGAATAGAATAAGAAATGATCCAATCTAAATTTAGCAGCTATAAATAAGAAAACTATAGAGATACCACGGCACTTACTGATAAGCTTAGCTTCATGAGGTGTCAGAATGTATGTTATTGTAAGTGAACTGTTAGCAACCTGTCATCGAGAAAGGGGACAGTCTCTCGGTAAAGTACTGGGATTATATATTGAGTCTCTTCTACTATATATACCTAAAATTGTAGATGTGCGATATCGCCAACATAACATGTCCTGTACTATGGGGCTCCGCTTCTTAAAGGGACATAAAGATCACAATTTAATTTGAGAGGGACATTCCCTAATTCTGGTCTCTGTCCTGCTGTCCCTTTGAGACAGCTATATGTCCCTATCTCCCTTAAAGGGATACTAAACCCAATTTTTTTTCCTTTAATGATTCAGATAGAGCATGTAATTTTAAGCAACTTTCTAATTTACTCCTATTATAAATTTTTTGGTAGCCACCAATATACAAGCTCTACCCAGGGTGCTGAACCAAAAATGGGTCGCTACTAAGCTTTCCATTCCTGCTTTTCAAATAATGATAGCAAGAGAACAAAGAAAAAATGATAATAGGAGTCAATTAGAAAGTTGCGTAAAATTGCATGCTCTATCTGAATCATGAAAGAAAAAAAAAATGGGTTTAGTGTCCCTTTAAAGGGACATAATACCCATATGCTAAATCACTTGAAAGTGACGCAGTATAACTGTAAAAAAAACTGAATAGAAAATATCACCTGTACATCTCTATGTGAAAAAGGAAGATATTTTACCTCAGCTGCATATTTAAGAAAAAAAAACAGCAGTCAGTCATCTTTATCAGTGCTGATGTCACACTTTGCTTGACTGTGATCTCATGAGATTTTATAATAAACTTCCTTAAACTGAGTAGGGGAGGCAATAACATGACTGTGCCTGCCCTGCACATGCCAGATGAATGCTCCCTTGCAAGTCCTGGGAATACCATTCTGATTGGCTGCTTAAAGTCCCTTTACAATGGGATGTGGCTACTGAGGTAAATATTTTCCTTTTTTACATAGAAATGTTCAGGTGATATTTTCTAGTCAGCTTTTTACAGTTATGCTGCATCACTTTCAAGTGCTTCAACATTTGGGTATCATGTCCCTTTAACCCGGCCCATAGACTGCCCAGACACACCCAAAAACCACTCAGACATGCCACAGATGTTGAGAGATATTTAAAGTGTTCTGCATTTTGTTACTACTAACTACAGGATTACCTAAAAATTATACTATTTAAAGGGACATACAAATCTAAAAAGAAAATGCCCTAAAATGTTAGAGCCTTTAATTATTGTACTATTTGTTAAGCTCTTTGCAAAGTCAGCTCAAGAGCTGCGGAATCTGTTGGCGCTCTACAAATAACAGATAATAATAAAAATAGTGGGAGCTAGATGAACGCATCAGGTGAGTCAATGACAAGAGCCATATGTGCAAAGCCACCGATCCCCAGCTAGCTCCCATTGGTGCATTCCTGTTCTGAACCTAACTAGGTATGCTTTGCAACAAAGGGTATCAAGAGAATGAAAAAAAGAGGTGAAAATATGTAATTTGAAAAATTGTTGAAAATACTCTTTCCAAATCATGAAAGCTTAAAGGGACATGAAACCAATAATTATTTTTTCAAGATTCAGATGGAGCATACCATTTTAAACAACTCTCAAATTTAATTATATTACCAAATTTGCTTCATTCTCTTGGTATCCTTAATTGTTATGGCTTTCAGGTCTGGAGATATTTTGGTAATGGATACAGTGTGTATACACATATTATGCAGTGGTGGCGCAGGCTCATGAGAACCATAAGCTGCTACTTAACCTCTCTGTCACCTCAAATGTGGCAGAACTAAATCATCTTGGCAAATACAACCTGATTGGTTGGGCTGTGGCTGAAAAAGCAAATGCTTGTGCAATGGATTATGGGGGACAAGTGATTATGCTATTTGTTACTAACAGGTTGCAGGCTGGGAACCTTATCTGCCCACTGCATGGGAAATGGGCCCCTATAGATGAACCTCTGATTAAACACTGGCCCCACCTTGCCCCCCCCCCCCAGTAAAATTTGTCTAGAACCGCAACTATTTCAAAAAATAAATGTAATTATCCAAAATAAAAAAAATTAAACCTAAACTAATACCCCTATAAAAATAAAAAAGACCCCCCAAAATAAAAACACCCCCTAATCTAACACTAAACTACCAATAGCCTTTAAAAGGGCCTTTAATAGGGCATTGCCCTAAAGCGATCAGCTCTTTTACCTAAATAAATTACAAATTACCCCCTAAAAGTAAACCCCCCACCCACACAAACCCCCAAAATAAAAAAACCTAATCTTAGAAAAAAACAAAAACCAAAAAACCCCCAACTAAGTCTAACTCCGAAATAGGCACTCACAGTTCCTGGAGGATCCTCTTCATGCGATCACCACAGCACACTGAAGATTGAATGCAAGGTCCCACGTTTTATATTTGGGGTACCTTGCATTCCTATTGGCTGATATTTTCAAATCAGCCAATAGGATGAGAGGTACTGAAAAAGTCAATAGAATTTCAGTGGCTCCCATCCTATTGGCCGATTTCAAAATTTCAGCCAATAGGAATGCAAGGTACCCCAATATAAATGGGGTACCTTGCATTCAATCTTCAGTGTGCTTCGGCGACCGCTGCTCTGCGGCCACCTTCGCTCCGGATGAAGATAGAAGATGTTCCCGCACTGGATGAAGATGAGCCACCTGGAAGAAGACCTTCACTGCCGGGCTTCAGGAACTGTGAGTACTTTTTTGGGGGTTAGACTTAGGTGTTTTTTTTATTTTTTGGGGTGTTTATTTTTTTAGATTAGGGCTTTTTTATTTTAAATGGGCAGCAAAAGAGCCAATTGCGCTTTTAAGGGAAATGCCCAGACAAATGCCCCTTTAGGGACAATGGGTAGCTTAGGTTTTTTAGACTTTGTTTTTTTTATTTTGGGGGGTTGTGTGGGTAGGGGTTTACTTTTAGGGGGTAATTGGTACTTTATTTAGGTAAAAGAGTTGATCGCTTTAGAGCAATGCCCTACAAAAGGCCCTTTTGAGGGCTATTTGTAGTTTAGTTTTAGATTAGAGGGTGCTTTTTTATTTTTATAGGGGTATTAGATTAGGTTTAAAACATTTTATTTTGGATAATTTCGTTTTTCTCTGTAATTTTTATTTTTTTATTTTTGTAATATGTTTTATAATTTTTAATTTAATCAGGTTTTTAAAAAAAAAAAAGGTTAGGATTTTTTATTTTAATTGCATGTTATTTTTTTAAATTTTTTTTAATTTTAGGTTATTGGTTTTTAACTTAGGGGGTGTTAGGGGGCTTAGTGATTAGATAAATTCTTTGCGTTGTGGGGGGTTGGCGGTTTAGGGGTAAATATTATATCAAGGTAGTTGGCGTTGTGGAGGTTTTTGCAGTTTATGGGTTAATAGTGTAATTAGGTAGTTTGTGTTGTGGGGGTTTGGCAGTGTAAGGGTTAATATTTTAATTATGTTATTTGCATTGTTTAATTTGCAAATTAGGGGTAAAATCCCTTTATTATTTTGTGATGTGGGGTTTGGCGGTTTAGAGGTACATTTTGCACATGCGTTAGGTGTTTGTTAATATTTCTTGCAGGCGGTTAAGTGTTTTTTTGTTAATACTTTGTGCGAGCGGTTAGGTTTTTTTTGTTAATACTTTGTGCGAGCGGTTAGGTTTTTTTTGTTAATACTTTGTGCGAGCGGTTAGGTTTTTTTTGTTAATACTTTGTGCGAGCGGTTAGGTTTTTTTTGTTAATACTTCATGCAGGCATTTATGGGGGTTTTTTGTTAATACTTTGTGCGGGCGATTGGGTGTTTTTGTTATTAATACTTTGTGAGGGCGGTTAGGTTTTTTGTTACTATTTTGTGCGGGCGGTTAGGTTTTTTTGGTAATATTTTGTGCGGTCGGTTAAGTTTTTTTTTTGTTAAAGCTTCGTTTGGCTGCGTGCGCAACTGACGACGGCAATTTATTTATTGTGCTATTGATAAGGGTAATCTCCAATTCCATGATTATCTGGCCATTACTCCATAACCACGAGGAGTTGAAGGAGATAACGGTTCTTGTAAAGCTTAGTGGTGATGGGTATTTCCCTGCTTCATGCATGTTATTGGCACTCTAAGGGTTAATACTTATTCTTGCTGCATTAGCACAAGTTGTGCGCAGCAAGCTTTACAGGCATATGAGTCAGACGCCCTAAACATCTGTGTGCTACCCAGCTGGATCTCATGAGAGTGGGGGAAGGCTGTTGTCTCATTCTGAGTAAAATGCTATACAGGGGGACTATACTAGTGTATTTTGCTCTCAAACTTAAAGGGCCATGAAACCCACATTTTTTCTTTTTTCTTTCATGATTTAGAAAGAGAATGCAATTTTAAACATCTTTCTAATTTACTTCTATTATCTAATTTGTTTTATTCTCTTGATATTCTGTGCTGAAAAGCATATCTAGATATGCTCAGTAGCTGCTGATTGGTTGCTGCACATAGAAGCCTTGTGTGATTGGCTCACCATGTGCATTGCTTTTTCTTCAACTAAGGATATCTAAAAAATGAAGCAAAGTAAATAATAGAAGTAAATTGTAATGTTGTTTAAATTTGTATTCTCTATCTGAATCATGAAAGAAAGATTTTGGGTTTAGTGGCCCTTTAAGCTTCGACCACAAATAGATTTCAGATATTCACAATTTCAAAAACAATATCAGTGAACAATATCTCACCAATATCATGTAGATTAAACCAGTTCAAAATGACTCCAAATATTTGAATTAAGTCTAGCTAAAGTTATGCTGGCTACCTTTCAATAGACACCCTGGACCAAGGATTCAATATGACAATACTGCTTCGTATGAAAGGCAAAATTGAAGCAACACATAGCGTATTCTGTGCACAAGGAATGATACTTCTTTTGATCACCACTAAAGGTGCCTCTGAGACGCATGACTAAAACACCTTTGGGGTTGATTGGAAGAAGTATTGTTTGCATTGCACAGGATAAACTATGTGGTGCCTCCATTTTGTTGTTTTTTTAGAAAAATACTTAGGGATATGAAACCCCAAAAAGAGTTTCCAATTTACTTCTATGATCAAATTTGCTTCATTCTCATTGCATTTTTTGTTGAAGCAATACCTAGGTAGGCATCTGGAGCCCTACATGTCAGGGAATAGTGCTCACATCTAGTGCTCTTGCAAATGGATAACATTCTTCCAAAACTGCTGCCATATAGCGCTCCAGACATGTGCACGCTTCTAAACTTCCCTAGCTGATTTTCAACAAAGAATACCAAGATAACGAAGAAAAATTGACAATAGAAATAAATTAGTAAGTTGTTTAAAATGGCATGTTCTGTCTGACTCATGAAATATCTTGGAATATACCAGTCTGGTTCGGGTCTAGAACTGAACTCCAGGCAGTCCCTCTCCGAACGGGAGACACGGTAATCACAGAGGTACATTTCAGTCTTGTGTTGGCCTGCTATGATATAAGCGCTACTCTCTTTGTGCGCATATAAGATACTAAATAGTGATCTATTGACCACTTATTTCTCCATTAAGGGACTTTTAACTCAATGTTAGACGGAAAAGAGTTAGGTTAAAGCTGCTTTAATATATAGCCAAGATAACAGAAATTGTGTGTTTGTGTACAACTGATAATCAAGGACTCATTGGTCACTGGCTGATAAAGGCAACTCCCTTAACTATATTGAGGATTTAAACATAAAAAGAAAATAGTTTCAACAATCACTAGAACATTACTTTTTAAAATACATTTAAAACACTCTCTTTTAGATGCAACAAGGAGAAAAATACATTAATGTCCATTTAGACCAGGTATAAACTAATAATAGATCAGAAACTACCAGTAGATTCGTCCATTACTTGTCAAGAGTGTTTGATAATGTCCTACTTCCCCAATAGTCAGTAGTTTTTATATAGAATCACGTTATAAAAATATAATAACGCGTTTTGCACAGGGACAGTTTAATTCAGGACATGTATATGGGAATACTCAGTGTGCAATTCACACAAGCTGAGATTTATGATCTGCACAAGAAGATCAGAGGGAAACCTCACAACAAGTAGAAGCCATCTTACTAAAGAATGCCCCCGCGACAAATGTATATCATAAATTATAATAATATGCAAATGACAACAGATAACTGTATAACACATTTAGTAAGAGTGTTTACGCAATGGAGAAATTTGAGAAAGAAAAAAAAGACTTACTAGTACTTCTAGCTTCCCTTGAATATCTTGAGTCTTGATAACCCAATTGACCGCCTTTTTGCACTTGAGGATAAGTACAAGATTCTTGACGAGTGTAGTATCTGCTCGGGCTGGTATGATGTCGACAACTATGTCCACCTGGAACGAACTAAATGTGGAAAATAAAGACAGAGTGAAAACAGAATGCCAGATACGTTCACTTATCATACTATATTTAATCCATCATATTTCACAGTCTGGCCAACTAATTAAAGCACTTGCATTTTTCTCGAACAAGAAAACATATGTGTAGCAGATTGAAGCAACAACCAAGCCCAAACAAGTTTTAAGACAGAGATGTATTCTTTTATGACATTAAGTGGTCAGATGTTCATTTCATTGAAAAGCTTACAATTCCTGGCCAAAACATATGTGGAAGAAGAACACATGTCTAGGATAACAACAGAGAAGAATTTGAAGAATTCCAGTATATGACTACACTAAGTGAAAGAAATGATGGAATTTAAAAAGGGACCTTGTTAATTACAAGAATTGTATATTATATTTTGTTGTTATACAACATATAAGCCAAGTCTTACATGTTTAAAATGGAAAAGTAATATATACTAAACTATTGACAAAATCAAGTTAAATTGTAGTGAAAACATTTCAGTTTAATTTGGAATTGATGCAAACTGAACCTTTATATTAGCCCCAGGGGTTATCCAGTTATCTTCTCTCTCCCATGTGAAATTTTGTATCCCAGAGAGCTTTATTACTTTCTATGGAAGGCATCTCTAATCTCTCTGGGATTTCAAGGTTCCTTTCCGTTTCTTAGAAAATTCAGTGAGTTCTGCCCCTGTGAAATCTGCACAACAATCTCTCTACAAACTAGATAATATTTGATTATCTGGCCCGTAATTACACTCTTTGGGAAACTTTCAGTCTTAATTTTAATAAGAGACATGCAAAGAGGTTTTGAATATAAGGGCCTTAGGGACAGGGTTAGGCTTGTGAAGCCTACAGTGTGAACTTCCAATTCTCAGCATTGGAAAACCCATAACGTTAAGACTTAAATTTATGGGGAAAGGAGGTAAAATAAATATTATTACTATGTATAATTATACATTTTATATTACAAATCGAAAAATTGTTTCCTGTCCCTTTAAATGTTTTCCTGATAATAAAAAAGACAAAGATAGAAAAGGATGGCTTATACCTATGTGTTTAACCTTTGCTGACAGTTCCACTGGAATGTCAAATTTTCTAAAACATACTTCCTCTTACACAAAATAATTTTATTTAAAGGGATATTAAACCCCCAATAATCTACCATGATGTTATTTTAGGGGGTATTAAGTGCGTGTTTAGGCTCAGTGGCAAGAAAGTTCCACACCTAAATTAGTAAACATAGGAAATGTGTTTCTTGTAATAGAAATAATAAATTATAATCAAATAATATTTTTTAGATGGAACAAAGAACAAAAAAAATATACTTTAATGTCCCTTTAAGTTTAACCGCCACAATTACATCTACTCTTTATAAAAAGAAATAAGGAACTTAAAGAGACATTAACATATTTTTATGTATGTATCAGACATGAATCACTGCATTGCTAGCTATACATCTGCATACAAAACAAATGTTTAAAAGCATGTAAAGTGTAATTTTATATCCAAAATAGTGTTTTGCAATTAAAGGACAAACCTCTTGACAAGCCTCTTGGGCATTATTCAAATGATCTAATTTGCTATGACTAATAAGGGGCAGCTATAAATTAGCTCCTGCACATATCAAGCAATCACTTTGCAGCAAGTAGGAGGATCATGGTCAAGAATTCCTCAAATTCAGCATGTCTAGTAGCAGAGGAAAAACTACAATATTCACATTTAAAAATGAAAAACAGACAGAATAAATTATCTAGACAAATCAGAATAGAGGGCGCCACATAGTGCAGATCAGATGGTAAATAATATAGCATGCAAAGAGGACATAAGAATCCTACTCACAAGATGTAAAGCACAGATGTGCAAAACCAGCAATCCGGAACCACTCGTCGTCCGGTAGACCAATAGATGTTTAACACAAGGGTAGATCCTCGTCTCACCAGGGAGAGTCCAGGGATGCTCAGGGATGTTTAAACAGAAGTCAGTCCACAGTAAAGGAATCCAACGGTGACCAGTCTCACACCTCAGGCAGCTGGGAGACTAGGACAGCTCCAAAAAGGGGGGGTCAATGGTTCAAAGGATAAAGAGGTCGGCAGCAAGTGAGGAGATGGTTAAATCTTAAAATTTATTTAAAATGATAAAAACAAAAGCAACGCGTTTCTCAGTGTAACACACTGTTTCATCAGGCTGTATCAGACTGGTAGTGTGAGACTGGTCACCGTTGGATTCCTTTACTGTGGACTGACTTCTGTTTAAGCATCCCTGAGCATCCCTGGACTCTCCCTGGTGAGACGAGGATCTACCCTTGTGATAAACATCTATCGGTCTACCGGACGACGAGTGGTTCCGGATTGCTGGTTTTGCACATCTGTGCTTTACATCTTGTGAGTAGGATTCTTATGTCCTCTTTGCATGTTATATTATTTACCATCTGATCTGCACTATGTGGCGCCCTCTATTCTGATTTGTCTAGATCCTTTTCACTTGTGTCGTGGCGTGACACCCTAGAGGAGCGGCCCTTCCATCCGGAATTTTCTCTTCTGGAACTCACACCACGGACATCAAGGACTTTCCCTTCTTATGCCATTCCATACTGGACTGATTGTTTGTATATCATAGTTACTATACTGTGTATATCACTGCCTTTAGCTATTTATAGACCAATATATCAGATTCCATCACCAGTTATTGTTTGTCACTCCTAGGCGCCTCTTTTTAGTACTATAGTGACACAAGTTGTCACTAGAGTACTAGTTTGCTTAGAATAAATTATGAAAGTGGATTGCATCGATAAATGCCGACAGAGGTGGCGGACGAGTTAAGACCGCTGCTTCTTAACGTACGTTTACGTGCGGAAACAGCAGCATAAGCTGCTTCTTAAATCGGCCCCAATGTATGCGTTCAACCTCTTTGCAGGCAATAATAATAAAATGCTCTAACACATTAGATAATTTATTTTTGCACTTCTATTTTAAATAGTTTATGGGGAATTATATTTTGTGGTTATATTAAAATCACCTGTATGGATTCGAGTTTGGAGCCTCCAGTTCAATGATATGAACCTCTCTCTCCTCCGGTTCAGTCAGTATACAGCCCTCAACAGCCTGTGGCTCAAGATAGCGAGCCAGGTAATTCAGGGAAAGGAAATTCTTTTCAATTTTACATGTTGGAGGAAATACTGGATCTGAAATAGACACATGATTTCAATTAATACAGAGCAAAGCCCGTCTTTATACTAAGATCTTGTTTATTGACTTTGAAAGAGAAAAACAGTATCTGTATGGTTGTAACAATTGTATATGGCCTAAAGGAAAGCAATTTAGTGTTTGGCAACATTTAGACAATATTTTCAGAATAAAGGATTGAACAAAGAAATATAATCTCAAATCTTGATACCAGTACAGTATTTTACTAGCACAGACAGTCATTTTTTGACTGCGGCCAATAATAGTCCTATATAAACACTGTCAATGTAGTTGCGGGTCTCTGAGACAGTGGGTGTGGCCAGGATGGCCTGTGGGAGGAGTTTGTAGATCAGCTGCCTTGGGGCGGAGTTTGGTTAGTACATGGGGGTAGCATTATTGGGTGGTTAGTATGTGTGGCAGGGCTGTTTAGTCCCGGATAACATTTTGCTCTAAGCAAGGTGGCAATCATATCCATCTCATGCATGTGTGTATGTAATTTGGTTAATTTACTGGCATTCATTTGAAGATCACTATATGAAGTGTGAAAGACTTATGATCTAGCCTTGAGTTTTTCAACATGTAGCCCTTAACCCTTTGAGTGCTAAGCACTTTCCCACCTGGGTGCTAATATTTTCTATGTTTTTTTTTTTTTTTGGAAAAAAAAATGTAAACTTTTTTTTTTTTTTACAGACTCCCAAGACTTACACTGTTGGAACGGTTAGGCATTACCTTTCCAACAGTGGGTCTTGGGGGTCTGTAGCTGCTTAGATGCCTGAGATACAGGCTTCTAAGCAGCATGCCCCCTCCTCCTATACTTAACATTGCTAAGTATAAATAAAGTTGTGCAGTGACGTCATCACGTCATTGCGCGTGACGTCACCGCACATCACGTGAAGCCCCGGCGATGCCTGTCACTCTACAGGCACGATCGCCAGGGTAGGAGCGGTTAGGAGCCCCCAGATCTCCCTCAAGGTGGGAGAGTGCTCATAACGGCTCTGAGCCGTCATTAGCACCAGAGTGAGAAACTCTGTGACGGCTCAGAGCCGTCATTAGCACTCAAAGGGTTAAAGGTACAGAAAACACCACAATTATGTTTCATGATTTGGATAGAACATATGAATTTAAACAACTTTCCAATTTACTTCTATTATCAAATCTGCTTCATTCTCTTGTTATCCTTTGTTGAAGTTACAGCATTGCACTTCTTACAGCTAGCTGAACACATCTAGTTAGCCAATCACAAGAGACAAATTTGTTCAGGCTCCAATCAGCAGCTAGCTCCCACTGGTGTATGATATGTGCATATTCTTTTTCAACAAGGGATACCAAGAGAACAAAGCACATTTGAAAATAGAAGTGAATTTAAAAGTGTCTTAAAATGACATGCTCTGACTCATGCAAGTTTAATTTTGACTTTCCTATCCCTTTAAGTTGGGGCTCATTTTAATGTGCTTGTAAGCATGGATGTGCAGTTATAATTTATATCCTGTGCAATTAATTAATTTACAAACTGCCATAAAATAACTGGAACACCTTTAACCTGAGCATTTTTTCTTTGCTTCTGGCTTCAATGTGTAGTTAGATTTTTTTTTGTCAACACAGGACCTGTCTCCCAGGAAAAGTTTCTGCAGACCCCCATACCTGGTGCTAATCTCAGGAGCTTTAATTGGAACATAAGTGCCAAGCATTTATTTGGCTGTTGATCAAGCTGATGTATTAGAGTGACCATCAGTGGCTATTTATTCTCTGAAATAGGCAACTGGGGATCAATTAAGAGGTCCTCTACAGGGCTAAAGCATGTTATGGTGTTACTGAAGGATGCTGGGATTGGGTCTTTTATGAACCTTTAAAAAGCATATTTAATAAAACTTGATTAATTCCCTTCTTTCATGATAGGGTCCACAAAATTAATACATGTGAGACTTCCTGTCCACCAGGGGGAGGTAAAACCTCTACATTCCAAAGCTTTGCTCCATTCTATATTCCCAGGATTCCCCTACCTTTCTCAGGTACTATTTTGCCTCAAGCAGGAGAATGTGAAACTTTGAAGTGCTCCTGTGTTTGGAACACTGAGGCCATGTAAAAACTAAACTAGTAGTTCAAGAACAAACCTCTAGGTCACGGAAGGTAAATGTTTCTTCTTACCTACAACACCTTCCACTGCTTACAACCACAGCTGTGACTAAGGTTGCCAGCTAGACTATCTGAAGGTGATTGGGCACATTGATCTGTGGCATTCCACCAACGCTCTACATTAGACCCCCCTCTAGATCCTACCATGTAAATTTTTTTACAACTAAGCAGTCATTTTACTGCATGGCTGCCAGTAACCTACAAATCCATAATTGCACCATTTGACCCCTTGACTTTCCCTCACTACTTTCTGCCCCATATACATTAACACTGGGATTTAAAAAAAAATGGACATTTACATGTCCAGTAATTTTGTGAACATTTTACTAGACAGCCTGTTAACATACTGGACTGTCCAGTTGAATACTCGACACCTGACAACCCTATCTGTGACAGTCTGCTAAAATTAGAAGGGACCACCCAAGGAAGTGCAAGGAAAATTCTGAGGATACACCAGGTGCAGAAAATTGTATATCAGGAAAGTGGTTGAAAAATCTACCTTTTGTTTCTGTGGGACTGTGACAACTCCCACTCAGAGAAGTTCTCTTACTTCCTAGCTGAATTTCTGTTCATACCTCTGTCCAAGAGGCCCTATTTAGGGGGATAATGGGTCTCAGATTGGTTAGAGAACCCCTATAAAACAATGCAAGCACTTAAAAGTTTCACTTTTCCCTACTGGAGGCAAAACAAACTGAGAACGGTAGGGAAATGCCGATTATAGTGTGGAGCAAAGCTTTGGAATGTTAGGGTGTTTTGCCTGCTCCAAGTGGACAGGAAGAATATCCCACACAAAAACAAAAAATTTATGCTTACCTGATAAATTTCTTTCTCTTGTGGTGTATCCAGTCCACGGGTTCATCCATTACTTGTGGGATATTCTCCTTCCCAACAGGAAGTTGCAAGAGGACACCCACAGCAGAGCTGTCTATATAGCTCCTCCCCTAACTGCCACCCCCAGTCATTCGACCGAAGACAAGCAAGAAAAAGGAGAAACTATAGGGTGCAGTGGTGACTGTAGTTTAAAAATAAAAAACACCTGCCTTAAAGTGACAGGGTGGGCCGTGGACTGGATACACCACAAAAGAAAGAAATTTATCAGGTAAGCATTAATTTTGTTTTCTCTTGTAAGGTGTATCCAGTTCACGGGTTCATCCATTACTTGTGGGATACCAATACCAAAGCTTTAGGACACGGATGAAGGGAGGGACAAGGCAGGAACTTAAACGGAAGGCACCACTGCCTGCAAGACCTTTCTCCCAAAAATAGCCTCCGAGGAAGCAAAAGTATCAAATTTGTAGAATTTAGAAAAAGTATGAAGCAAAGACCAAGTCGCCGCCTTACAAATCTGTTCAACAGAGGCCTCATTTTTAAAAGCCCATGTGGAAGCTACCGCTCTAGTGGAATGAGCTGTAATTCTTTCAGGAGGCTGCTGGCCAGCAGTCTCATAAGCTAAACGGATTATACTTCTCAGCCAAAAAGAAAGAGAAGATGCCGAAGCCTTTTGGCCTCTCCTCTGTCCAGAGTAGACAACAAACAATGCAGATGTTTGACGAAAATCTTTAGTAGCTTGTAAATAAAACTTTAAAGCACGAACCACGTCAAGATTGTGTAATAGACGTTCCTTCTTTGAAGAAGGATTAGGACACAGTGACGGAACTACAATCTCCTGATTGATATTCTTATTAGATACCACCTTAGGAAGAAATCCAGGTTTGGTACGCAACACTACCTTATCTGTATGGAATATCAGATAAGGGGAATCACACTGTAAGGCAGATAACTCTGAAACTCTTCGAGCCGAAGAGATAGCTACCAAAAACAGAACTTTCCAAGATAAAAGCTTGATATCTATGGAATGCAGAGGTTCAAACGGAACCCCTTGAAGAACTTTAAGAACTAAATTTAAACTCCATGGCAGAGCAACAGGTTTAAACACAGGCTTGATTCTAACTAAAGCCTGAAAAAACGCCTGAAACATCTGCCAGAAGCTTGTGCAGAAGAATAGACAGAGCAGAAATCTGTCCCTTTAAGGAACTAGCCGACAATCCCTTCTCCAATCCCACATATCTCTTGATACTTACTTTCTTGTCGAGAGTTGCAAGAGAATGACTGGGGGTGGCAGTTAGGGGAGGAGCTATATAGGCAGCTCTGCTGTGGGTGTCCTCTTGCAACTTCCTGTTGGGAAGGAGAATATCCCACAAGTAATGGATGAACCCGTGGACTGGATACACCTTACAAGAGAAATGATTCCGTGGAATCTCAAAGTCATAAGAAACAAATAAAACATTTGTGGGCTGCATTTACTCTTTATAAGGGTATGTCAAATGTCTGATGACCAGCTGCTGAAACTTTCCCTTTAATAAATGAAAAATCTGAATAATTAAGGAGCAATAAAGTAAACATTAAAAACTTTCATGATTTAGACAGAGCAGACAATTTTAAACAACTTTATTATACAATTTGCTTCATTCTCTTAGCATCCTTTCTTTAAAAGCATACCTAGGTAGGTTCAGGAACAGCAATGCACAAATGAAAGCTAGCTGGTAATTGATGGCTGCACATTTGTGCCTCTTCCCATTGGCTCATGTGTCAGCTTGGTCTCAGTAGTGCATTGCTACTCCTTCAACAAAGGATGTTACGAGAATGAAGCACATGGATAGTAAAAGTAGATTGGAAAATTGTTTAAGGTGTTTCTACCTAAGAAAAAAGTGCATACCTTCACCAACTTTGATATAAATGTTTCTGGACAGTTTGGCTTCAGTAAAGGATGTTACAGCCTTATAATTATTTTGGGCCCAATGTAACAAATGCTCATTTCCTTGAGGGAGGTGTTTTTCTTCAGTTTGTGCCGACAAGGAGAAATTTCCTTCTTCAAACTCAACAGAAGAGCCCTCCGATACCTAAAAAAAGCATAGCTGTTAGGTATTTGTCAGATATACAATATCTTCATATAAACATTCTAGAACAGAAAAATCACCTATATTAATTTGATGACAATCTAGGAGTCATCCAAAATACTTGGAAGCCAACATTTTTTTTTATACCTTAGGTTTTTGCACCAGACCCCAAGCAGATGTCTGAGAAAACACAAAAACTAAAAACACAGCAAGGATTTCTGTGTAATGAACAAAAACATTCCTTCATACATCATTTGAGTCTTATACCGCAGCATGCTGGGAAATGTAGTTCACAGTCACAAAGTAGAGTTGATACAGCAGGCTGTATGGCAGTAATTATGGGCAGTGTAGCAGTATTCCACAAGCCCACTGTTTTATATACATATACAGGGCTTAAAGGGACACTCTACACCAGAATTGTTACCCATTCCCCAGTTTTGCATAACTAACACAGTTATATTAGTATACTTTTAACCTCTGTGATTATCTTGTATCTAAGCCTCTGCAAACTGCCCCTTTATTTCACTTATTTTGACAGACTTGCAGCTTATCCAATCAGTGCCTGCTCCCAGATAACTTCAAGTGCACAAGCACAGTGTTATCTATATGAAATACATGAACTAACACCCTCTAGTGGTGAAAAACTGTTAAAATGCATTCTGAAAAGAGGTGGCCTTCAAGGTCTAACAAATTAGCATATGAACTTCCTAGGTTAAGCTTTCAACTAAGAATACCAAGAGAAGAAAGCAAAATTTGTGATAAAAGTAAATTGGAAAATTGTTTAAAATTACATGCTCTATCTGAATCATGAAAGTTTATTTTGGCCTAGACTGTCCCTTTAATGAACCCAGGCACCATATTGGGCCTGGCGCTTGGGTTTGTTAAGTTCTGCATATAACAGTGTTATATAATTACACATTTTTCCCCCCTATGCACTTTTCAACAGCAAAATAAATCAAGTATTGTTATGCATTAGTTCACTTTAAACTTCTGTCCCATATTTGCAGGATTCTCACAGTTTATTTACTTGTCCTATCCCTCCCATTAAAGGGATATGAAACCCACAAAAAATCTTCTGTGATTCAGACTGGGCATACAATTTAAAAAAAAGTTTCCAATTTACTTCTATTATCAAATTTGCTTTGTTCTTTGTTGAAGAGATACCTAGGTATATGTCTGGAGCACTACATGGCAGGAAATAGTGCTGCCGTCTAGTGCTTTTGCAAATGGTTACAATTCTTGCAAAACTGCTGCCATATAGTGCTCCAGAAATGGGCTGGCTCCTGAGAGAACGAAGAAACAATTATAATAGAAGTACATAATTGAATATATGATGTTTTGACTATGCTTTACTGTTTTTTATTCTTGATGAGGTTACTAAAGATCAATTTGCCTTGTAATTGGTAAAACTAGATCCCCTACGTCCCCTTGTAATTGGTAAACTAGATCCCCTACATCCCCTTGTAATTGGTAAAACTAGATCCCCTACGTCCCCTTATAATTGGTAAAACTAGATCCCCTACGTCCCCTTGTAATTGGTAAAACTAGATCCCCTACGTCCCCTTGTAATTGGTAAACTAGATCCCCTACGTCCCCTTGTAATTGGTAAAACTAGATCCCCTACGTCCCCTTATAATTGGTAAAACTAGATCCCCTACGTCCCCTTATAATTGGTAAAACTAGATCCCCTACGTCCCCTTGTAATTGGTAAACTAGATCCCCTACATCCCCTTGTAATTGGTAAAACTAGATCCCCTACGTCCCCTTATAATTGGTAAAACTAGATCCCCTACGTCCCCTTGTAATTGGTAAAACTAGATCCCCTACGTCCCCTTGTAATTGGTAAACTAGATCCCCTACGTCCCCTTGTAATTGGTAAAACTAGATCCCCTATGTCCCCTTGTAATTGGTAAAACTAGATCCCCTACGTCCCCTTGTAATTGGTAAAACTAGATCCCCTACGTCCCCTTGTAATTGGTAAAACTAGATCCCCTACATCCCCTTGTAATTGGTAAAACTAGATCCCCTACATCCCCTTGTAATTGGTAAAACTAGATCCCTTACATCCCCTTTGCTCTGCTCATGACCTCCTTCTCTCCTCCTCTCTTGTTACCTCATCACACTCCCGTTTACAGGACTTCTCCAGATTGGCTCCCATCTTGTGGAACTCTCTGCTTCAAGCGCTCCCTAAAGACTCTTCTGTTCAGGGATGCATACAACTTACGCTGACCTTTCTTTATACCAGTTCCTCTCCTCCATTGCTATCCCCTGAACCCCCTTAGCCTGTAAGCCTAAGAGTCCAGCTGTTTGTAGATGACCTTCTTAAGAGCTGACTACAACAGTGCAACTCTTGGCAGGGCCCTCTACCCATTTGATCCCTATAATTGTTTTGTTGTACTCTGCCTTTGTTTATAGCGCTGCGGAATCTGTTAGCGCTCTACAAATAACCAATAATAATAATAGTAACTAGATGTCACTACTGTCTTTCATCAATAGGTCACAGCAGATCTCTTTCTTGACATTTAAAGTAAATTTATAGGTCAACATACAAAGCATATTTTGCACTTTTTTTACAGTCTGGAATTGTTATATATCTTGAAATATATGGGGAAACATACATTTTAATGTCCTTTTTAACATCTTTATAATCATAACATTAGATAAGATCATATTCTGTACCCAGAAAGCAGACATTTAAAACTATTAACATAGTGAATAACTTTTCAACCCAGTTTCCCTTCTTTTGCAACTATATACACAACCAGACCTCCTGCAAAGAGCTATCCTACACTGAAATTCAATATATCTCATGAGAGCACACTTACCATAAGAGAGGGGGAGGATTATTTGTCTGTAAGAGCTATATCCCTTATAAAATATCTTATGTGTCCTTAATAATTTTAGTATAAAATAAATTGAATATCTGGCTTACCATAAAAACTATGCTAGTTTATAAAGTTATGGCCAGTTTCTTTTTCTTATGCAGTTTTGTCAACCTCTGGCACCGTGTATTTAAAAAAGTGAAGATTTTTTATGAACAGTTTTATGGAGAACACATTAAATCTAGCACAGTTATAATCTTGCATCTGCTACATAACTGTAGCACTAATTGTCAAATTTGAGAATGTGAGTGGAGAACCAAGGGACCGTCTACATTTCACTAGTCGGCTTCTAATTTATATTTTGGATGTAAAAACAGCTATTTTTCTTTCCAAAATCTGATGTTTTCCAGGTCGGAAGATTACAGCCGAGAATTTGCAGCTAAGGTGTTACATCAAAGTCTACACAAAAATGATTTAGATGGTCTGAACACTTGGAAGAAGGTTAAGTCTCAAACAGCAAGGCTCTGACCCAACATCAATAACACAAGCTGGACCATACCACGGTTTGGAGGGGAGGGGGGGTCCTTTACCGATTATGACATTCTGTTAAGGATGCCAAATAAACACTCTGTAAATACTTATTCTGAACTCGATATTTTTGGCTTAAGAAGATTAATAATATTGAATATTTTGTAGTAAAGATACTAAACAAGTTATAAATTTCCCAATCATATAGTAGAAATTGAAATGAACACATTTATTGCAAGTTATACCGATTTAAATACTTGGAAGCCAGAAACACAACACGCTGCTACACAAAGATGTTAAAAGTCTGTGGATAGGTCTATAAGCCATATATTTTTTATTTCTGATCCAGGCCTGGGAAGTTCATGGATGGGTTTTGTGGTTAAAGGGAGTGGTCCAGTGATCTGGGGGCCAAAGAAAATGCCTGACAGTTGTTTGCTCAGTCCCAGGTTTTGTTTTGGTGAACCAGAAAATTAAAGGGGACATAACTGAAAAACTAATTTACCATATAATTATAAATGATACATAGTGAAAAATACTCTGTAATATTCTGCTATTACTTAGGCCTAGATTTAGAGTTCGGCGGTAGCCGTCAAAACCAGCGTTAGAGGCTCCTAACGCTGGTTTTGGCCGCCCGCTGGTATTTGGAGTCAGTGATTAAAGGGTCTAACGCTCACTTTACAGCCGCGACTTTTCCATACCGCAGATCCCCCTACGCCATTTGCGTAGCCTATCTTTTCAATGGGATCTTTCTAACGCTGGTATTTAGAGTCGTTTCTGCAGTGAGCGTTAGAGCTCTAACGACAAGATTCCAGCCGCCTGAAAAAAGCAGGAGTTAAGAGCTTTCTGGCTAACGCCGGTTTATAAAGCTCTTAACTACTGTACCCTAAAGTACACTAACACCCATAAACTACCTATGTACCCCTAAACCGAGGTCCCCCCACATCGCCGCCACTCGATTAAAATTTTTAACCCCTAATCTGCCGACCGCCACCTACGTTATACTTATGTACCCCTAATCTGCTGCCCCTAACCCCGCCGACCCCTATATTATATTTATTAACCCCTAACTTGCCCCCCACAACGTCGCCGCAAGCTACTTAAAATAATTAACCCCTAATCTTCCGACCGCAAATCGCCGCCACCTACGTTATCCCTATGTACCCCTAATCTGCTGCCCCTAACATCGCCGACCCCTATGTTATATTTATTAACCCCTAATCTGCCCCCCACAACGTCGCCGACACCTACCTACACTTATTAACCCCTAATCTGCCGAGCGGACCTGAGCGCTACTATAATAAAGTTATTAACCCCTAATCCGCCTCACTAACCCTATCATAAATAGTATTAACCCCTAATCTGCCCTCCCTAACATCGCCGACACCTACCTTCAATTATTAACCCCTAATCTGCCGACCGGAGCTCACCGCTATTCTAATAAATGTATTAACCCCTAAAGCTAAGTCTAACCCTAACACTAACACCCCCCTAAGTTAAATATAATTTTTATCTAACGAAATAAATTAACTCTTATTAAATAAATGATTCCTATTTAAAGCTAAATACTTACCTGTAAAATAAATCCTAATATAGCTACAATATAAATTACATTTATATTATAGCTATTTTAGGATTAATATTTATTTTACAGGTAACTTTGTATTTATTTTAACCAGGTACAATAGCTATTAAATAGTTAAGAACTATTTAATAGTTACCTAGTTAAAATAATTACAAATTTACCTGTAAAATAAATCCTAACCTAAGATATAATTAAACCTAACACTACCCTATCAATAAAATAATTAAATAAACTACCTACAATTACCTACAATTAACCTAACACTACACTATCAATAAATTAATTAAACACAATTGCTACAAATAAATACAATTAAATAAACTATCTAAAGTACAAAAAATAAAAAAGAACTAAGTTACAGAAAATAAAAAAATATTTACAAACATAAGAAAAATATTACAACAATTTTAAACTAATTACACCTACTCTAAGCCCCCTAATAAAATAACAAAGACCCCCAAAATAAAAAATTCCCTACCCTATTCTAAAATACAAAAATTACAAGCTCTTTTACCTTACCAGCCCTGAACAGGGCCCTTTGCGGGGCATGCCCCAAGAATTTCAGCTCTTTTGCCTGTAAAAAAAAACATACAATACCCCCCCCCCAACATTACAACCCACCACCCACATACCCCTAATCTAACCCAAACCCCCTTAAATAAACCTAACACTAATCCCCTGAAGATCTTCCTACCTTGTCTTCACCATCCAGGTATCACCGATCCGTCCTGGCTCCAAGATCTTCATCCAACCCAAGCGGGGGTTGGCGATCCATAATCCGGTGCTCCAAAGTCTTCCTCCTATCCGGCAAGAAGAGGACATCCGGACCGGCAAACATCTTCTCCAAGCGGCATCTTCTATGTTCTTCCATCCGATGACGACCGGCTCCATCTTGAAGACCTCCAGCGCGGATCCATCCTCTTCTTCCGACGACTAGACGACGAATGACGGTTCCTTTAAGGGACGTCATCCAAGATGGCGTCCCTCGAATTCCGATTGGCTGATAGGATTCTATCAGCCAATCGGAATTAAGGTAGGAATTTTCTGATTGGCTGATGGAATCAGCCAATCAGAATCAAGTTCAATCCGATTGGCTGATCCAATCAGCCAATCAGATTGAGCTCGCATTCTATTGGCTGTTCCGATCAGCCAATAGAATGCGAGCTCAATCTGATTGGCTGATTGGATCAGCCAATCGGATTGAACTTGATTCTGATTGGCTGATTCCATCAGCCAATCAGAATATTCCTACCTTAATTCCGATTGGCTGATAGAATCCTATCAGCCAATCGGAATTCGAGGGACGCCATCTTGGATGACGTCCCTTAAAGGAACCGTCATTAGTCGTCTAGTCGTCGGAAGAAGAGGATGGATCCGCGCTGGAGGTCTTCAAGATGGAGCCGGTCGTCATCGGATGGAAGAACATAGAAGATGCCGCTTGGAGAAGATGTTTGCCGGTCCGGATGTCCTCTTCTTGCCGGATAGGAGGAAGACTTTGGAGCACCGGATTATGGATCGCCAACCCCCGCTTGGGTTGGATGAAGATCTTGGAGCCAGGACGGATCGGTGATACCTGGATGGTGAAGACAAGGTAGGAAGATCTTCAGGGGATTAGTGTTAGGTTTATTTAAGGGGGTTTGGGTTAGATTAGGGGTATGTGGGTGGTGGGTTGTAATGTTGGGGGGGGGGTATTGTATGTTTTTTTTTACAGGCAAAAGAGCTGAAATTCTTGGGGCATGCCCCGCAAAGGGCCCTGTTCAGGGCTGGTAAGGTAAAAGAGCTTGTAATTTTTGTATTTTAGAATAGGGTAGGGAATTTTTTATTTTGGGGGTCTTTGTTATTTTATTAGGGGGCTTAGAGTAGGTGTAATTAGTTTAAAATTGTTGTAATATTTTTCTTATGTTTGTAAATATTTTTTTATTTTCTGTAACTTAGTTCTTTTTTATTTTTTGTACTTTAGATAGTTTATTTAATTGTATTTATTTGTAGCAATTGTGTTTAATTAATTTATTGATAGTGTAGTGTTAGGTTAATTGTAGGTAATTGTAGGTAGTTTATTTAATTATTTTATTGATAGGGTAGTGTTAGGTTTAATTATATCTTAGGTTAGGATTTATTTTACAGGTAAATTTGTAATTATTTTAACTAGGTAACTATTAAATAGTTCTTAACTATTTAATAGCTATTGTACCTGGTTAAAATAAATACAAAGTTACCTGTAAAATAAATATTAATCCTAAAATAGCTATAATATAAATGTAATTTATATTGTAGCTATATTAGGATTTATTTTACAGGTAAGTATTTAGCTTTAAATAGGAATCATTTATTTAATAAGAGTTAATTTATTTCGTTAGATAAAAATTATATTTAACTTAGGGGGGTGTTAGTGTTAGGGTTAGACTTAGCTTTAGGGGTTAATACATTTATTAGAATAGCGGTGAGCTCCGGTCGGCAGATTAGGGGTTAATAATTGAAGGTAGGTGTCGGCGATGTTAGGGAGGGCAGATTAGGGGTTAATACTATTTATGATAGGGTTAGTGAGGCGGATTAGGGGTTAATAACTTTATTATAGTAGCGCTCAGGTCCGCTCGGCAGATTAGGGGTTAATAAGTGTAGGTAGGTGTCGGCGACATTGTGGGGGGCAGATTAGGGGTTAATAAATATAACATAGGGGTCGGCGATGTTAGGGCAGCAGATTAGGGGTACATAGGGATAACGTAGGTGGCGGCGGTTTACGGAGCGGCAGATTAGGGGTTAAAAGTGTAATGCAGGGGTCAGCGATAGCGGGGGCGGCAGATTAGGGGTTAATAAGTGTAAGGCTAGGGGTGTTTAGACTCGGGGTACATGTTAGAGTGTTAGGTGCAGACGTAGGAAGTGTTTCCCCATAGGAAACAATGGGGCTGCGTTAGGAGCTGAACGCTGCTTTTTTGCAGGTGTTAGGTTTTTTTTCAGCTCAAACAGCCCCATTGTTTCCTATGGGAGAATCGTGCACGAGCACGTTTTTGAGGCCGGCCGCGTCCGTAAGCAACTCTGGTATCGAGAGTTGCATTTGCGCTAAATATGCTCTACGCTCCTTTTTTGGAGCCTAACGCAGCATTTGTTTGAACTCTCGATACCAGAGTTAAATTTATGGTGCGGCCAGAAAAAAACCCGCGGAGCGTTAACAGCCCTTTTACCGCCAAACTCCAAATCTAGCCGTTAGTTTGCCAACTTTTCCTGAAATAAAACTACTATAAATGTGATTATTCTTCTGTTGCCAGTGAGGCTGGAGTGTGTTACCCACATTTTAGATCTAGTACCCTTCAACATGCTACACCAGGGGTCGACAAATCTATTTAAAACATAGGGAGCTAGTCATACTTTTAGGAGCAAGACAGTGGTATTTGTATATAGATATATGGAGAATAATCAAAAAAGTTAGGAGCCGAGGTAAAATTCTAGGGGCCAGTGGCTCCCTGACTCCTGGGCTTGTCAAGTGATTGTTGAGTGATAAATTGATAAGTGCATTTATATTTGGCACAGTAAATACGCTTTACCCTCGGTCTCCAAAACATTTGTTTTAAAATACTCTTAAAACATTTTTTTTGTTTGCTGATAATCTGCAATGCATTCCCTTGGTGTCCCTTTAACAGAGAGAGGAAAAAGGTAGGAGAGACACTGAAACAAATCTACCATCCATCAAAATATTAGGTTATTTTAAGCTCTGCTTAAAAAAACCCATGGCTTGCTGTCAGTGACGGATTGGCCCACCGGGATACTTTTCCCAGCGGGCTGGTTGGCCGAATCCGCCAACCAGGGAGGTAGCACATGCGCATGCATAGCACATTTCTTCAAAGGCAGCTCTTCTCCTGATGAAGATGTGGGGGCCTGCTGAGGCAAAAAAAGGCCCTAGGCAAGATAGGGGGGTTCTGCAAACATTTCCAGGGCCGGTTTGATTTTCCAACTCTGGCCCTGCTTGCTTTATACATTAGTGCTACAAATCTCCCAACAAATGATTAATTATCTGAGACCAGAAAGCAAGTATTGGCAAATAAGGGAGGGGCTTGGTAGGTCAGAGGTGGGATTAATTTAGTTCAGGGGCAGGACTAGGAAAACCAGGTTGAATTTTTTTTTTTTTTTCTGGTTGAATTCACAGCTGTCTGTTTTCAAAACACTCGTAAATCCATCATTCAGTGAGCTAAATTGTGATCAGTTGCTTAGACTCAAACAAATACAGGTATACCCCGCTCATACAGCGGGTTAGGGACTGGAGCCCCCCTGTAAAGTGAAAACCACCTTAAAGTGAAACAAGGCAGTTTTTGCTTTCTTTTCACTTGCCAGTGTGTTTAAAGACTTGAAAACATATTTGAGCTAACATATATTAGTGGTGCAATAGTGATACGTTTAGTTTAACACTAGCACAGCACAGTATTCAATAAATACTGTACCTGTAAAATAGTGACAATTACTGTAGTAAAATTTGCCAGACTATAGCACTGAGACACAGATTGCACTGTAATGCTGCAAACAGAGTGAACTAAAGCATAACAAAATGGTGCCAGTCACTTCTCTCGCAATCTCACGATGATTACAGCACTGTTTCAAAATCACTGGAGGATGAACTTCAGCTCCACAAAGCGCTGTATTAGCGAAACGCTGTAAAGTGAAGCGCTGTAAAGTGAGGTATACCTGTATCATAACGCAAAAAGAGGAACGCAAAGGATCTTTTCAACTTTACTGTAGTAAAATTGTATATCGTGTTGAAAATGAATATAAACAGAGTTTAAATGACCAAGACACCAAACTGTCATACAAAAACAAAAAATGGAACTCTATACAGATCACTTTACAGACTACAGGTAAACATAGAAGACTTTGGACTTTACGGTGTGCATTGGAGAATTACATGCACCCATATGGAATCATTTTATAATCTACTGGCTGCTTAATATATTTGTCAGTTCAAATTTTCAAGACAAGTCTTAAATTGATGAAATAGGCAGAAATGCTTGTCCTAAAATACAATGATATTAATACTTTTTTGAGCACACGACTGCCAACATCAGACATCCAATGTTCCATAGTGTGGGTTAATTTGCAGATGTCAGAGGCTGAAAACGCAGAGCTCAAGGGCGAGTAGTAAAAAAATAATTAATTAGAGCATATCATTTTTGCACTTCAATGTCACTTGAATCTGGCAGGACGATATTAAAGGGACATGAAACCCAAACATTTTTTTTAATGATTTAGATAGAGCATATCATTTTAAAGAACTTTCTAATTTACTTAAATTACCATGGTGAGCCAATAACATGATGCATGTGCCGCCACCAATCAGCAGCTCCTGAGCCTACCTAGGTATGCTTTTCAACAAAGGATATCAAGAGAAAAAAAACAAATTAGATAATAGGTGTTTAAAATTGCATACTCTCTCTGAACCATGAAAGAACAAAATTTGGCTTCATGTCAATAATTCTGAAACCTTGTTAAAGGGACACTAAACCCAATTTTTTTCTTTCATGATTCAGATAGAGCATGCAATTTTAAGCAATTTTCTGATTTACTTCTATTATCAATTTTTCTTCATTCTCTTGCTATCTTTATTTGAAAAGCAAGAATGCAAGCTTAAGAGCCGTCCCATTTTTGGTTTAGATTGTGGGTTGCGCTTGCTGATTGGTGGCTGAATGTAGCCACCAATCAGCACATGCTATCCAGGGGGCTGAACCAAAAATGGCCCGGCTCCTTAGCTTAGATTCCTTCTTTTTCAACTAAAGATAGCAAGAGAACGAAGAAAAATTGATAATTTGAGTAAATTATAAAGTTGTTAAAAATTTCATGCTCTATCTGAATCCCGAAAGAAAAAAATTGGACTTAGTATCTCTTTAATAGGTTTGATTTTAGTAGTAAATAAGAAACCCAGCGATAACATAAAAAATGAAGAATGGGGCACAGAATTTAATTTTCCCCTCCCCAATGCAGATGTCAGCCATAACAAATAGTGAAACGGCACCAGTTAAACAGATGTCAGATCAGGCAAAGCCAAACTGTACGCTTGTCATTCTATAACCACGCTGTTTAGTTCAGAGAAGGGGTTGTGTTAGATTTTTGACCAGACGTGTATTTGTAATTTTGGCTTTGGCAATGGCAATTCAGAAAAAAAAGTTCTGCTTCATTTGTCAATTCTATAAACTTTAATACAACAGCTTAAGGTAATGGCAAAATACCAAAAGCCTATTATTATTTCTGGACAAAAATCAACAGCCTGGCTAAAAAAAAAAGAAAAAAAAAATTTGTTTCCACACCTGCCATACTATTTTGCAACCCTGCATTTAAATTTTTTTTTTTTTTTTTTTAAATTACTAAACTATGCTACAGATGTTGGTTGATGTTCAAAGGTTGAATTTTAGCTTAGTGAGTCACTTGGATACATAAAGTGTTACAATAAAGTCTTCCTGCTATTTATGAGTGGAATATTTTATAAAATATACAAAGAAATAGACTTTTTTTAAAAATAAAAAAAGACAAAATACTTTATATTAAGAAAATAACACTTAAAGGTATAGTGTAGTCAAAATTAGCTTTCATGATTAAGATAGAGCATGCAATTTTAAACAAAATTCTAATTTACTCCTATTATCAATTTTTCTTCGTTCTCTTGGTATCTTTATTTGAAAAAGCAAGAATGTAGCCACCAATCAGCAAGCACTACCTAGATGCTGAACCAAAAATGGGTTGGTATCCTACGCTTACATTCAAATAAAGATACTAAGAGAACGAATACAAATTGATAATAGGAGTAAATTAGAAAGTTGCTTAAAAACATAATTTATGCTTACCTGATAAATTCCTTTCTTCTGTTGTGTGATCAGTCCACGGGTCATCATTACTTCTGGGATATAACTCCTCCCCAACAGGAAATGCAAGAGGATTCACCCAGCAGAGCTGCATATAGCTCCTCCCCTCTACGTCAGTCCCAGTCATTCGACCAAGAATCAACGAGAAAGGAGTAACCAAGGGTGAAGTGGTGACTGGAGTATAATTTAAAAGATATTTACCTGCCTTAAAAACAGGGCGGGCCGTGGACTGATCACACAACAGAAGAAAGGAATTTATCAGGTAAGCATAAATTATGTTTTCTTCTGTTATGTGTGATCAGTCCACGGGTCATCATTACTTCTGGGATACCAATACCAAAGCAAAAGTACACGGATGACGGGAGGGAAAGGCAGGCTCATTATACAGAAGGAACCACTGCCTGAAGAACCTTTCTCCCAAAAATAGCCTCCGAAGAAGCAAAAGTGTCAAATTTGTAAAATTTGGAAAAAGTATGAAGTGAAGACCAAGTTGCAGCCTTGCAAATCTGTTCAACAGAGGCCTCATTCTTAAAGGCCCAAGTGGAAGCCACAGCTCTAGTGGAGTGAGCTGTAATTCTTTCAGGAGGCTGCTGTCCAGCAGTCTCATAGGCTAAACGTATTATGCTACGAAGCCAAAAGGAGAGAGAGGTAGCAGAAGCTTTTTGACCTCTCCTCTGTCCAGAGTAAACGACAAACAAGGAAGAAGTTTGGCGAAAATCTTTAGTTGCCTGCAAGTAGAACTTGAGGGCACGAACTACATCCAGATTGTGTAAAAGACGTTCCTTCTTTGAAGAAGGATTTGGACACAAGGATGGGACAACAATCTCTTGATTGATGTTCCTGTTAGTGACTACCTTAGGTAAGAACCCAGGTTTAGTACGCAGAACTACCTTGTCTGAGTGAAAAATCAGATAAGGGGAATCACAATGTAAGGCTGATAACTCAGAGACTCTTCGAGCCGAGGAAATAGCCATTAAAAACAGAACTTTCCAAGATAACATTTTTATATCAATGGAATGAAGGGGTTCAAACGGAACACCCTGTAAAACGTTAAGAACTAAGTTTAAACTCCATGGTGGAGCAACAGCTTTAAACACAGGCTTGATCCTAGCTAAAGCCTGACAAAAGGACTGGACGTCTGGGTTTTCTGACAGACGTCTGTGTAACAAGATGGACAGAGCTGAAATCTGTCCCTTTAATGAACTAGCTGATAAACCCTTTTCTAAACCTTCTTGTAGAAAAGACAGTATCCTAGCGATCCTAACCTTACTCCAGGAGTAACCTTTGGATTCGCACCAGTATAGGTATTTCCGCCATATTTTATGGTAAATCCTTCTGGTAACAGGCTTCCTAGCCTGAATTAGGGTATCAATAACCGACTCAGAAAAACCACGTTTTGATAAAATCAAGCGTTCAATTTCCAAGCAGTCAGCTTCAGAGAAGTTAGATTTTGATGTTTGAATGGACCCTGTATCAGAAGGTCCTGTCTTAGAGGTAGAGACCAAGGCGGACAGGATGACATGTCCACTAGATCTGCATACCAAGTCCTGCGTGGCCATGCAGGTGCTATTAGAATTACTGATGCTCTCTCCTGTTTGATTTTGGCAATCAATCGAGGAAGCAGCGGGAAGGGTGGAAACACATAAGCCATCCTGAAGTTCCAAGGTGCTGTCAAAGCATCTATCAGAACTGCTCCCGGATCCCTGGATCTGGACCCGTAGCGAGGAAGTTTGGCGTTCTGGCGAGACGCCATGAGATCTATCTCTGGTTTGCCCCAACGTCGAAGTATTTGGGCAAAGACCTCCGGATGAAGTTCCCACTCCCCCGGATGAAAAGTCTGGCGACTCAAGAAATCCGCCTCCCAGTTCTCCACTCCCGGGATGTGGATTGCTGACAGGTGGCAAGAGTGAGACTCTGCCCAGCGAATTATCTTTGATACTTCCATCATTGCTAGGGAGCTTCTTGTCCCTCCCTGATGGTTGATGTAAGCTACAGTCGTGATGTTGTCCGACTGAAACCTGATGAACCCCCGAGTTGTTAACTGGGGCCAAGCCAGAAGGGCATTGAGAACTGCTCTCAATTCCAGAATGTTTATTGGAAGGAGACTCTCCTCCTGATTCCATAGTCCCTGAGCCTTCAGAGAATTCCAGACAGCGCCCCAACCTAGTAGGCTGGCGTCTGTTGTTACAATTGTCCAGTCTGGCCTGCTGAATGGCATCCCCCTGGACAGGTGTGGCCGATAAAGCCACCATAGAAGAGAATTTCTGGTCTCTTGATTCAGATTCAGAGTAGGGGACAAATCTGAGTAATCCCCATTCCACTGACTTAGCATGCATAATTGCAGCGGTCTGAGGTGTAGGCGTGCAAAAGGTACTATGTCCATTGCCGCTACCATTAAGCCGATCACCTCCATGCATTGAGCTACTGACGGGTGTTGAATGGAATGAAGGACGCGGCATACATTTTGAAGCCTTGTTAACCTGTCTTCTGTCAGGTAAATCTTCATTTCTACAGAATCTATAAGAGTCCCCAAGAATGGCACTCTTGTGAGAGGAAAGAGAGAACTCTTCTTTTCGTTCACTTTCCATCCATGCGACCTTAGAAATGCCAGAACTAACTCTGTATGAGACTTGGCAGTTTGAAAGCTTGAAGCTTGAATTAGAATGTCGTCTAGGTACGGAGCTACCGAAATCCCTCGCGGTCTTAGTACCGCTAGAAGGGCACCCAGAACCTTTGTGAAGATTCTTGGAGCCGTAGCCAATCCGAATGGAAGAGCTACAAACTGGTAGTGCCTGTCTAAGAAGGCAAACCTTAGATACCGGTGATGATCTTTGTGGATCGGTATGTGAAGGTAAGCATCCTTTAAATCCACTGTGGTCATGTACTGACCCTCTTGGATCATGGGTAAGATTGTCCGAATAGTTTCCATTTTGAACGATGGAACTCTTAGGAATTTGTTTAGAGTCTTTAAATCTAAGATTGGCCTGAAAGTTCCCTCTTTTTTGGGAACCACAAACAGGTTTGAGTAGAACCCTTGTCCTTGTTCCGACCGCGGAACCGGATGGATCACTCCCATTAATAACAGATCTTGTACGCAGCGTAGAAACGCTTCTTTCTTTATCTGGTTTGTTGACAACCTTGACAGATGAAATCTCCCTCTTGGGGGAGATAATTTGAAGTCTAGAAGGTATCCCTGTGATATGATCTCTAGAGCCCAGGGATCCTGAACATCTCTTGCCCAGGCCTGGGCGAAGAGAGAGAGTCTGCCCCCCACTAGATCCGGTCCCGGATCGGGGGCTCTCGGTTCATGCTGTCTTTGGGGCAGCAGCAGGTTTCCTGGCCTGCTTGCTCTTGTTCCAGGACTGGTTAGGCTTCCAGCCTTGCCTGTAACGAGCAACAGCTCCTTCCTGTTTTGGTGCAGTGGAGGTTGATGCTGCTCCTGTTTTAAAGTTCCGAAAGGGACGAAAATTAGACTGTCTAGCCTTAGCTTTGGCTTTGTCTTGAGGTAGGGCGTGGCCCTTACCTCCTGTAATGTCAGCGATAATCTCTTTCAAACCGGGCCCAAATAAAGACTGCCCCTTGAAAGGTATATTAAGTAATTTGGACTTAGAAGTAACATCAGCTGACCAGGATTTTAGCCACAGCGCCCTACGTGCCTGTATGGCGAATCCTGAGTTCTTAGCCGTAAGTTTGGTTAAATGTACTACGGCCTCCGAAATGAAGGAATTAGCTAGTTTAAGGACTCTAAGCCTGTCCGTAATGTCGTCTAGCGTAGATGAACTAAGGTTCTCTTCAAGCGACTCAATCCAAAATGCTGCCGCAGCCGTAATCGGCGCGATACATGCAAGGGGTTGTAATATAAAACCTTGTTGAACAAACATTTTCTTAAGGTAACCCTCTAATTTTTTATCCATTGGATCTGAGAAAGCACAGCTATCCTCCACCGGGATAGTGGTACGCTTAGCTAAAGTAGAAACTGCTCCCTCCACCTTGGGGACCGTTTGCCATAAGTCCCGAGTGGTGGCGTCTATTGGAAACATCTTTCTAAATATTGGAGGGGGTGAGAACGGCACACCGGGTCTATCCCACTCCTTAGTAACAATTTCAGTTAGTCTCTTAGGTATAGGAAAAACGTCAGTACTCGCCGGTACCGCAAAGTATTTATCCAACCTACACAGTTTCTCTGGTATTGCAACGGTGTTACAATCGTTGAGAGCTGCTAAGACCTCCCCTAGTAATACACGGAGGTTCTCCAATTTAAATTTAAAATTTGAAATATCTGAGTCCAATCTGTTTGGATCAGAACCGTCACCCACAGAATGAAGCTCTCCGTCCTCATGCTCTGCGAGCTGTGACGCAGTATCAGACATGGCCCTAGCATTGTCAGCGCACTCTGTTCTCACCCCAGAGTGATCACGCTTGCCTCTTAGTTCTGGTAATTTAGACAAAACTTCAGTCATAACAGTAGCCATATCTTGTAATGTTATCTGTAATGGCCGCCCAGATGTACTAGGCGCCAAAATATCACGCACCTCCCGGGCGGGAGATGCAGGTACTGCCGCGTGAGGCGAGTTAGTCGGCATAACTCTCCCCTCGCTGTTTGGTGAAATTTGTTCACATTGTACAGATTGACTTTTATTTAAAGTAGCATCAATACAGTTAGTACATAAATTTCTATTGGGCTCCACCTTGGCATTGGAACAAATGACACAGATATCTTCCTCTGAGTCAGACATGTTTAACACACTAGCAAAAAACTTACAACTTGGTTATAATCTTTTTTAGCAAAAAAACGTACTGTGCCTCAAAGAGGTACTAACGATTAAATGACAGTTGAAATAGTGAACTGAAAAACAGTTATAGCATCAAACTTTAAAACAACAAAACTTTTAGCAAAGGTTTGTTCCCATTAGTAAAATAACAATAATTAAATTTGACATAAAAAATACAAAGCAACGTTTTTATTCACAGTCACTATAAGAATTCTCACAGCTCTGCTGAGAGAATTTACCTCCCTTCAAAGAAGTTTGAAGACCCCTGAGATCTATCAGAGATGAACCGGATCATGCAGGAAAAATAAAAGTAACTGACTGGTATTTTTTGATGCGTAGCAAAGAGCGCCAAAACGGCCCCTCCCTCTCCCACACAGCAGTGAAGAGAAACGAAACTGTCACAAATAAAGCAAAAAAACTGCCAAGTGGAAAATAATGCCCAAATATTTATTCACACAGTACCTCAGCAATGTAAACGATTCTACATTCCAGCAAAAACGTTTAACATGATAAATAGTTATTAAAAAGGATTAGTGACCTTTAACAGAGTAGTTCCGGTGAAATACCATCCCCAGAATACTGAAGTGTATACATACATGTCATTTTAACGGTATGGCAGGATTTTCTCATCAATTCCATTCAGAAAATAAAAACTGCTACATACCTCAATGCAGATTCCTCTGCCCGCTGTCCCCTGATCTGAAGCCTTTACCTCCCTCAGATGGCCGAGAACAGCAATATGATCTTAACTACTCCGGTTAAAATCATAGTAAAAAACTCTGACAGATTCTTCCTCAAACTCTGCCAGAGAAGTAATAACACGCTCCGGTGCTATTTTAAAATAACAAACTTTTGATTGAAGTCATAAAAACTAAGTATAATCACCATAGTCCTCTCACACATCCTATCTAGTCGTTGGGTGCAAGAGAATGACTGGGACTGACGTAGAGGGGAGGAGCTATATGCAGCTCTGCTGGGTGAATCCTCTTGCATTTCCTGTTGGGGAGGAGTTATATCCCAGAAGTAATGATGACCCGTGGACTGATCACACATAACAGAAGAAATGGTCTGCTCTTTCTGAATCATGAAAGTTTAATTTTGACTAGACTAGTCCTTTAACCCCTTAATGACAACTGACGTACCAGGTACGTCATGCATTAACAAGCAGTTAATGACAATGGACGTACCTGGTACGTCAGTTGTCTAACAGAGTGCTGGAAGTGATCACAATTGCTTCCAGCAGCTCTGAGGGTATTGCAGTGATGCCTCAATATGGAGGCATCCTGCAATACCCCTTTACAAGCCTCCGATGCAGAGAGAGCCACTCTGTGGCCCTCTCTGCACCGGTAGTGATGGTGCCGTTGTCCGGGTGGGAGGGAGCGTGCGCGCGCGTGCACGAGAACATAGTGTGTATGCACGAGGGCGCGTGTGCACGAGGCGCGCGTGCACGTGCACGCGCGCGCATTAGCCACACTGACACCAATGAGGGCAAAAAGCCAGGGAAAGGTAATTTTTTTTTTTTCAAATATAAATGGATCTGGGAGGGGGAGGGGGGTGGGGGTATTGTGGAGGGGCTGCTACACTACAGAAAGAGTTAATTGAAAAATAAAATAAAAATACTTTGTTTTTTGGGGCCAAAGTGGGTACTGGCAGACAGCTGCCAGTACCCAAGATGGCGGTAATTAGGTAGGGGAGAGGGTTAGAGAGCTGGAGGGGGGATCAGGGAGGTTGGGGCTAAGGCAGGGGTCCATCCCAGCTAAAAGATTTTATTATTTTTATTTAAAAAAAAAACCTCTTATTTAGTACTGGCAGACTTTCTGCCAGTACTTAAGATGGCGGTAACAATTGTGGGGTGGGGGAGGGAAGAGAGCTGTTTGGGAGGGATCAGGGGGTGGGATGTGTAAGGTGGGAGGCTGATCTCTAAAATTAACCCTGCAAGCTCCCTAAAAGCTCCCTAATTTAACCCCTTCACTGCTGGGCATAATTCACGTGTGGTGCGCAGCAACATTTAGCGGCCTTCTAATTACCAAAAAGCAACGCCAAAGCCATATAAGTCTGCTATTTCTGAACAAAGGGTATCCCAGAGAAGCTTTTACAACAATTTCTGCCATAATAGCACAAGCTGTTTGTAAATTATTTCAGTGAAAAACCTAAAATTGTGAAAAATGTAAAGTTTTTTTTTTTTATTTGCTCGCATTTGGCGGTGAAATGGTGGCATAAAATATACCAAAATGGGCCTATATCAATGCTTGGGGTTGTCTACTACACTAAAGCTAAAATTAACCCTACAAGCTCCCTAATTAACCCCTTCACTCCTGGGCATAAAACACGTGTGTTGCGCAGTGGCATTTAGCTGCCTTCTAATTACCAAAAAGCAACCCCAAAGCCATATGAGTCTGTTATTTCTGAAAAAGGGGATCCCAGAGAAGCATTTACAACCATTTGTGCCATAATTGCAGAAGCTGTTTGTAAATAATTTCAGTGGGAAACCTAAAGTTTGTCACAAAATTTGTGAAATAGTTAACTTTTTTTTTCTTTTGATCGCATTTGGCGTTGAAATGGTGGCATGAAATATACCAAAATGGGCCTAGATCAATACTTTGGGTTGTCTTCTAAAAAAAAATATATACATGTCAAGGGAGATTCAGGGATTCCTGATAGATATCAGGGTTCCAATGTAACTAGCGCTAATTTTGAAAAAAAGTGGTTTGGAAATAGCAAAGTGCTACTTGTATTTATTGCTCCATAAATTGCAAAAAAAGCAAAGAATGTGTAAACATTGGGTATTTCTAAACTCAGGACAAAATTTAGAAACTATTTAGCATGGGTGTTTTTTGGTGATTGTAGATGTGTAACAGATTTTTGGGGTCAAAGTTAGAAAAAGCGTGTTTTTTTCCATTTTTTCCTCATATTTTATCTTTTTTTTTTTTTTAGTAAATTATAAGATATGATGAAAATAATGGTATCTTTAGAAAGTCCATTTTATGGCGAGAAAAACAGTATATAATATGTGTGGGTACAGTAAATGAGTAAGAGGAAAATTACAGCTAAACACAAACACTGCAGAAATGTAAAAATAGCCATTGTCATTAAGGGTAAGAAAATTGAAATATGGTCCGGTCATTAAGGGGTTAAAGGGACACAAGTTATCTTTATATACATGCATAGTATATATATCAGCAATTAAGAGAAGAATTGCAAATAACTGCATATAAATAATATATTTTAAAGGCATTTAAAACTTACAATATAATTTTGCAAACCAGTGACATAAATAACCCTTGAAAAACCTTGAGTATTTTTTATCACATCTTCTCAGTTGTGGTCAATTAGGGACATATAAATGAGCTTTTGCACTGATCAAGCAGTCACTGTGTAGCATGTTCTGAATTCACTTGGCTCTCCATATTTTTTAGAGCAATAAAGACATTCTAATGTGAAATGATACGCCCTAATTAGCTACAGCATATACTGACACAAGCTAACTATGTGGCTGGGTTAAACACATAATTAAAGTCACACTTGGGAGTTGCCAGCATTGCAGCTCATAAATAGAAATAAGCAAATCATTGGTAGTTCTCTGCAACTGTCCCTCTGATTGACAGACTGGATATGTCTTGCAAGAAAGCTTCAATGACTGACGCCCTCAAATGGAAATTTACTGAAATGCTTAACCCCTGTGGGGCTGAAAAACACAGTAATTAAGAGGCATTAAAGGGACACTCAAGTCAAAATTAAACTTTCATGATTCAGATAGGTCATGAAAAACCTAGGTAGCCTCATGTGCTAATTTCTAAGTTCTTGAAGGCCGCCTCTTAACTCTTAACTCGCAATTTGAGAGTTGTTGACAGCTAGACAGCTCTAGTTCATGTGTGCCATATAGATCACATTGTGCTCACTCCCGTAGAGATATTTATGAGTCAGTACCGATTGGCTAAAATGTAAGTTTGTCAAAAGAACTGAGATAAGGGGGCAGTCTGCTTAGATACAAGGTAATCACAGAGGTAAAAAGTATATTACTATAACAGTGTTGGTTGTGCAAAACTGGGGAATGGGTAATAAAGGGATTATCTATCTTTTAAAACAATAAACATTTTCAAGTAGACTGTCCCTTTAATGCAAAAATGAATGAACTACAGCAGGTCAGTTTTCTTTATAATGTCCCTTTAAATTACAAGAAATGTGCAGAAAGCATATTGACTATTTTTTTTATTGTGCACAAATAAACATTTTAGACCAGACTACGAGTGGAGCGCAAATTAACGCTCCCGCTTTAACATTAATTTTTTTATTAAATGGTGTTATTATGAGTGTAACTACACATTATAATGTTTTTTGATGTGTTTTGTGCAACTTTTATGTTTTGCAAAACAGTTAACCAGAGCTCTAAAGTTGGGTTAATCATTCTAGCGTAACTCTTAATTGTGCTTACGCAATGGCATTTACTTTTAACTTGTAATACGAGCGGCAAGCCCAATGAGCACAAACCTTTGCGATAAACAGCTTATCACTCGGGCGCTCCACTCGTAATCTGGCCCTTTATATAGAATCAAATATTTGGTTTAATATATCTTTAAGATGTTGCCATTAGTTAATGTGCAAATTTTATAAAATACTAAAAATAAGAATTTATCATAGTTTGTCTTTTTCTACCTTCAACAATTTAGTTGCCAAAAATTGCTACAGCACAGTTCCAGCCCTAACTGCCAGTGGGTTAAAATGCTGGAACTATTTTGCGGCTATTTAGAAAATATGGAACTCTCGGTGGCTTTCCTCCAAAAGCATTTTGGGTTGTGAAAAATAAATCACAGAAAAGGAAGGAGGAGGTGGAGGTGTGTAGCCGGGTTATTTCAGGACAGCAAGCACAGAAACTAATATAATTTATATAAAGCATATATGGTGCAAGCAATAAACTAATACAACATACGGTTCATTTGTCAATTAGTTATACAGGAAATATAGATTTCTCCACTACAGAAATTATATTTCTCTCTTCACCAAAGGAAAACAAAATATTAAAAGGGACACGCAATTTAAAAAAAACTACAACTTTCTAATTAATTTTCATTTCCAAAATGTGCACAGTCTTTCTATGCTCACTTTCTGAGCATATGCAAGGGTTCACAGTGTAAGAAGTTTTGGGTATTGAGTGCTGGGGAGAAGCATCAGAGATCGGGCTCTGGGGAGAAGCATCAGAGATTAAGTGCTGGGGAGAAGCATCAGAGATCGGGCACTGGGGAGAAGCATCAGAGATTGGGCTCTGGGGAGAGGCATCATAGATTGGGCTCTGGGGAGAGGCATCAGAGATTGGGCTCTGGGGAGAGGCATCAGAGATTGGGCTCTGGGGAGAGGCATCAGAGATTGGGCTCTGGGGAGAGGCATCAGAGATTGGGCTCTGGGGAGAGGCATCAGAGATTGGGCTCTGGGGAGAGGCATCAGAGATTGGGCTCTGGGGAGAAGCATCAGAGATTGGGCACTGGGGAGAAGCATCAGGGATTGGGCTCTGGGGAGAAGCATCAGGGATTGGGCTCTGGGGAGAAGCATCAGGGATTGGGCACTGGGGAGAAGCATCAGAGATTGGGCACTGGGGAGAAGCATCAGAGATTGGGCACTGGGGAGAAGCATCAGAGATTGGGCACTGGGGAGAAGCATCAGAGATTGGGCACTGGGGAGAAGCATCAGAGATTGGGCACTGGGGAGAAGCATCAGAGATTGGGCACTGGGGAGAAGCATCAGAGATTGGGCACTGGGGAGAAGCATCAGAGATTGGGCACTGGGGAGAAGCATCAGAGATTGGGCACTGGGGAGAAGCATCAGAGATTGGGTTCTGGGGAGAAGCATCAGAGATTGGGTTCTGGGGAGAAGCTATATTTGCAGATTTGATACACAGTTTAATTAAAACGTAGCCATCACATTACCCTAACAAGAAGAGAATATTATTTGATAGTTAAAAAAAACTCTTATTCACGGTATTTAAACATTTTTTGTATTTCTATGTTTAGAAAATGTGGTCTCTTATATACGGCTGCATTTTATATACTGAAAATTATTGCATTTTATTTCTGATAAAACTTCCTTTAGAAAAGGAGAAATATCTATTTCAGTCACAACTGAGAATGGCTTCAGAATTACTCAAGTTCTTTAAAAGGCTGTGGTAGCTTAAGTAGTTAATCCTAGGTCAATTAAACTTACCCAGAAACTGCTTAACATTATTTAAGATCTTGCAAATACATTGATTGTTACTAACATAGAAAATTAAATTGGTACAAAAATTATCTGTACTGGCCCAATGCTGATATATACTTGTATAGCAGAAAACATATTTGGCTACCAGTACACTAGTACATAAACAATCTGATGTTTCAAACAATCTCATGTTTTAATTTGCGTCTACCCACTTTTCAGAAAGCACTCACAGTAAGACTCTTAAAATGCACCTCTGACTACACCCCAGGGTTACTAGATAGTGAAAAGGCTACACGTTGCCCATTCCTGGTCTAGATAATTATATGATGGGTATACCCATATCATCAGCTATACGTGTCACACAAAAATCTATTTACAATTTTTTAAATTTATGCAATCTAGATGTATTAAGAATCTTGAGGACCTGTATGTGTATGCATGTGTATATGCAGAGATAGATTGATATAAGATAACTATACAAATATTTGTTAATTAAATTTTTACTTCAAGATCCTTTCTGGGGGAAAAAAAAAAATCAATGTTGGCTGTAGGAATTGCCTGTATAAGCCATTAAGCAACTGATACTGCATAATTAGTTTCAATTTACACAGCTTTCACATGGCATTGTCAGGTAAAAATAATACTTCTCTTTAATAGGCATGGTATAAAATTGGAGCACAAATTTTGCTTTTAATTCTATGACCAGGATTACATGAAATGGTGTCTGAGTATGGCTAATGAAGTATAACAATATTCTGACACCTGCTGGCAGCAGAAAAAAATCTGCTAACTACACATGTTGTATACAAAGAACCACACATAAAGACAGCTACATTATGATATAGAACCCTGTAAGGTCTGTAACACAGACGATGAATGAGTTAAAGCAGCTGTCACTAAATACACAAACCCTTTCAATAATAAAGCCATAAAATGATCACTGAAGCCAGGACAAAACTAATATAACCCAGAAAATCCTTCGAGGTTAGTCCTGCAATGCATTATGCTACGTGAAGCATGACTAACCTAATGACGTGCAAAAAAATCTCCTTGTGTGATGACATTTTAAATCAAAATAATAGTTTTTTGTTACTAGTTAACATATGATATAAACCTGATGAAAACTCTTGGACTGAGACTCCAGTTTTGATTTTGGAGTGATGGAAAATATTCTATTTCATTAATAAACATCTGGTTCCCTATCTCCAATGACATTTAAATTGTAGAATAACCAAGATTACGTTTAGCTTTATTAAGGTGCGAATTTCACACAAAAAATTGCACGGTTAGTTAAATAATAAAACACTTTGTGTGTGTAACTTAACTAATCGTAACAACAACAAAAAAAAAATCTCTATCCAAAAGTCAATGGTTCTGGTTTGGTTTACTGCTCCGTGAATTGGTTTCTCACATGTGTTATTCATTCCAAAACTCTAGCTACCAGTTGTAAAGATAACCTTGAGCTATCGATTGCCAACACAGAGTTCTATACTAATATAGGACAGATGATGAACGAATCGACCCATAAAATAGGATCTCAATACAACTGGTGCTCCTAGCTAAAATCCCAGCGTTGCCTGTAAACTTGGATATAAGACTAAAAATACAGAATACCAGTGCAGACCTCTAAAACTAGTATGCCAAATGCCATGTGAGTTAATTTTTGGATAAATGCAAAAATATATATATATATTTTGTTATTCGTTGCATTCATATGAAAATGAATTAAGAACTGCCACCTACACAAATTGAAAGATTAATGAATGTATCAACGAAATGCTCTCATACATAAGTCTACAGCCTTTTAATTTTTAGCAAACTTCACTGTAAGCAATAGTGCACAAAAAGACAAGACAATATCGCACATAGAAAAGAAAAAAAAAAGGATCTTTTATGCCACCAATTCATCATCTGGGCACCTTTATTACATATAACTGAATCATACAGGAGAAAATTTCATGTATTTTTATTACACATCTTAAATATTATCCTAGAAAGGGACACACGCCAAGGCTGTCCCCTCTCTCCTTTACTATTTAATATAGTGACAAAACCTCTAGCAATTGCTCTTAGGAGAAAAAAATACATGGGATAATGTTTGTAATCAAGAATTTAAACTTTCACTTTATGCAGATGATTTATATATTAGATACTATCGCTAAACTTAGTTCATTTTCAGGTTATAAAATAAAGAATTTAAAGTTTCCCTTTATGCAGATTATGTATTGCTATTTGTTAGAAATTCTGAGAAAAATATCCCAAATATATTAGATACTATCACTAAATTAAGTTCATTTTCAAGTTATAAGATCAATACTCTTTGGATCAGTAAATGTAATTACTCAGTCAAGGGGAATTTTTTTAGTGAAGCATTGGAATAATTCAAATAATTAGGAATGTATATCTCAACCTCTATAGATAAATAGCATAGTTTAAACTTTATACCAGTCCTTGTGAAAATAAATGAAGACCTTAAGAACTGGACAAAATTTCCAATCTCCATATCTGGAATGGTAAACTTATTAAAAATGATATTACCTAAACTAATGTACTTAATGCAAAATGTACCTATCCCATTACAAGGAAAGACATTACATATTTTTATACCATAGCTACTCAATATATTTGGTACTATAAGAGGCCAAGATTCGCATTGAAAAATTATGTCTATTAAAGAACTACGGTGGGTTGGCCTTACTGTATTTAGAGTATTATAACTGGATTAGTTTAGGGAAAATAGTTATTGAATGGCTCTCTGATCGTTACTATTATACAATCCTGGAGGGGGGAAAAAGTCTTAATTCATCCATACTTTATAAATAAAACTCTCACATATAACCTCTAACAAACTGCCTTATGAAATCAAAAGTATGAAAACAATATTTTATCCAATTTGGGCTTGGCAAAAAATATGTTCAAAGTTGATTATTAAATTTGGTATTTCTAATTTACTAACAATTGAAGGGAACCCAGATTTCCCAGAAGGTATTAATTAAGTATTTAGGAAATGAAGTATTAAATGCTTGAATTATATATACCAAACTTTGAATTTTGAATATGTCAATTAGATCATTTGTTGAGTTAAAACAGGAGTATGGTTTGCCTAACAAGGATTTATATGACTACCTCTAGATAAGGCACTAGGTCTATGGGATTATTTATAGACATTGATTTGACTGGGGGTGGGAAAAGATCAATGCAATGGACCGATGTGTTTAAAAATGGTGTTTAAAATGGTATCTTCTCCATTTCCCCATGGTACAAGCTGATCTTAACTTAAGAGGGTCATGCTAATTTGGAACATCTGGCTGAAAAATGGATTCCCTATATAAGTAATAAAGAGATACAAAAGTTGTAATGAGATCTATGAAAAAGGTTTAGAAGACCACACTATCTGCTGCATGGAGAGAGTCACATCTGAAGCTCATATATAGGATATATTATACACCCAAAAGAGGAGTTTTATGGGGAAACATACAATTTGATAGGTGCCAGAAATGTAGCTTTCCTGCAACAGATTTATTACATATTTATATGGAATTGTCTTACAATTAGACAATTCTGGCTTAAACTAGAATTTTTGGTTAAATGAAGCTTTAAATAAGACCTTCCATCTTCCATTGCCTTGAGACCCTTACGGGTGAATAGCCGCGCTTTACAAGAACCCAATAGATAGAGATAGATCTTGGGTTATGTCAAATAATGTTTTTATGTAATGGTCTGGAACTAGGCCTAGAATCCTCCACGCCGCTGAAAATCTGCGCATCAGGGAAAACCACTCCGTACCGCCTTTGCTCCAGATAAAGATAGAAGATAATGGAGCTGCCTGGAAGAAGACCTTCTCTGCTGGACCTCAGAAACAATGAGTAACTATTTGGGGCTTAGTCTTAGGCTTTTATTTTTGGGGGGTGGATTTTTTTTTAGATTAGGTTTTTTTTCGGCTGTAAAAGAGCTAATTGCCCTTTTAAGGGCAGTACAAGAGCTGAATGCATTTTTAAGGGCAATTAAGGGCAATGCCCATACAAATGCCCCTTTAGGTGCAATGGGTAGTTTAGGTTTTTTTAGTGTTAGGTTTTTTTATTTTGGTGGGTTTGGTATATGGGGGTTTTTACTGTTAGGTGGGACTTGTTATTTTTTAAATGTAAAATAGCTGTTTAACTTAGGGCAATGCCCTACAAAAGGCCCTTTATATATATATTCAGTCTGTATATAGTTTATGAAAATTGTGGACAGTGCAGTACTCCCACCACAAAGGGCGCTGTGGCATTATCTTCATTGCTTACAGTATGTTTTTTTCTGCAGTTTTCTGTGGTCTTCTAAAGGAAAGCCATGAGATGTGATATATAATACCAGGGAGAGTAGTAGACAAGGGGTAAATAAGTCAGGCAGCTCAATAGAGTTGCACAATTTGTAACCTTTGTAATTTCCCCCATGTATATACTTATGGTAGTTGATATCTGTGTGTGTGTGTGTGTGTTTGTGTGTGTGTATGTATGTATGTGTGTGTGTGTGTGTATGTATGGTGTGTGTATGTGTATATATATATATATATATATTTACACACACACACAATTCCAAACAGCTGATCCACCCACCTAGGGACAACTACCTGGGTGCAGATATGTGATAGATATCCTCAAATAAAATGCACTCACAGGAACATATGGATCTCAAAAAGCCAAAATGTATTTAACGTTTCGGGGAGATTTACATCAGCTTCATCAGAATCTGAATTTATCAAATTAGTGCAGATATCTACATACATTTGTTAGGAAATCTGCCTTTTTTTGTAAGTATGTTTTGCTTTTAAAATTAAATAGAATTAGGTAAAAGTCTATCAAATCATAATATATTTTGTACTTTTTAATGGATTGTAAAAAATTAAGCTAATGATTATAAATAACTTTGTTCTTTGTTTATAAGCCATTTTCACCTCTGCGTCTTCCTATAACTTTCAACAAATTCGTTTTCAAGCAACCACATGGTGTGGAAACATTAATAGTTGCTGTTTCTACGAGTTTAGCACTGGCAATGCACTTCCTCTCGTGTGCTTCACTGCTCGCGTAGTGGGACTCTAACCTCACATCTGGATATGTTTAAAATATGATCCTGGAAATTTATCCTCCTGATTTCCCGTTAAACGCTAAGCGCAGGAAAACAAATGGCACTTGTTTTTCAGACACTTTTGACAGCAGTCCAAAAACCAGACTTGGCCATTGCCTGACTAGAGCTCATTGGTAAAGAGATCAAGTTAACCCTTTCACAACAACAAAAAAACTGGTTAGACCACAATTTTTTTATTTTTTTATTATTATTATTTTTTCCCCTCACATTTCCACTACATATGTACAACATGCCCTGTAGCAGTAGCACTAAAATATTATGATAAAAAATATCAGAAAACTTTATAATAAACCTTCATTATTTATTTTTGCCACCTTTTCCTGTAATTTAACCTTTAAACAATGGTTATTTGGAAACAGAGAAGCTGGAAATTTTCCTGAAAGAATCAGAAATCATACCATGCGTCATTCTACACTGTGATTGATTAAGCAGTGCAGGAGTTAATTTGACCACAGCAAAGGACATCAAATTAACAACTAAACAATATTCAAAAGCTTTTTAAGGGTATGTCCTGTTAATATCATAGTTTTGTTAAATGTTTTTAAAAGATTATTAAAAGATTAATTTTGTATGCAAAGCTTAATTATTTAAAGGAACAGTAAATACAGTAGATTTGCATAATCACAAATGCACGATAACAAAACAATGCAATAGCACTTGGTCTGAACTTCAAATGAGTAGAAGATTTTTTCTGACAATTTTCAAAGTTATATCTATTTCTACTCCGCCTGTACCATGTGACAGCCATCAGCCAATCACAAATGCATATATGTACATTAAGTGAATTCTTGCACATGCTCAGTAGGAGCTGGTGACTCAAAACGTGTTAATATAAAAAGATTAACAAGATTTTGTTAATGGAAGTAAATTGGAAAGTTGTTTTAAATTGCATGTTCTATCTGAATCATGAAAGTTTAATTTTGACCTGAGTGTCCCTTTTAAGACAGAAAACTAGATAATAACCTAGATAGATAAACAGAGATAGACAGACACACAGATTAGATAGTTACTTACCGTACTTAGATAGATAGAGACACATACACACAATTAGATTTAATATAAGTCTCACCTATTATTTGCACCTACCATAGTAACCGGAACAATTTTAAATAACTAGATGCAAAAGTCCATATTCTCTGTATTTTTATAAAAAAAAGTGATTTATTCAAAGTGAAATTTTGGGGAGAAAATCCATTCCTCAGACCCTGCAACATTCTACACTGTGATTGATTGATCAGTGCAGGAGTTTATTTGGCCACAGCAAAGGACATGAAATAAACAAATTAAACATTAAAAGGCCATATTATTCGAAAAATGACACTCTAATCCAGTTTCCCAAACCCAGTCCTGAGACCCTTAACAGGCCAGATATACATTATATGTTAACTAGAGCTCAGGTGAAATAATCTGTTAGGTGAGCTGATTATTTCACCTGAGCTCTAGTCAAGATATAATGAATATCTGTCCTGTTAAGGGTCTGAGGACTGGGTTTGGGAAACACTGCTCTAATCAGTTAGAACATGTAATTCTATGACTATCGTCCCTACGTGCTGTGACTAGCGGAGGGTTCTGCTCAGGACAAGCTGCGCACTACGGGTCCCAAACAACACTTCTACTGTGTGTTTAAGCTCTTTGCAAGTGTTAAACACACAGTAGAACAGGGTCGATAGTTGGGATATTACATGCGCTAACAGATTCGAGTATGTCATTTTTCGACTATCATGGCTCTTTAAATTTTGCAAATGAACAATACGCAAAAATCTTTTTAAAGGCAGGTCCTGTTAAAGGGACATTAAACACTATATAAATGCTATATGGAATTATGCATTCAAAAAAAAAAAAAAAAAAGATTAGTCTGATAAAAATATATAGATATAGTTTTTAACATGTCATTAGCTGTTTAAATATTGACAAAATAAGTGTAAAGTGTTAGTGTTTATAAAACAATGGGAGCTGCCATTTTGTAACTTAGGTTACCTACTCTGCTGTGGCCAATTAGGGACAGTTATAAATAGGTCACTACAGTGTGCAGCCAATGGCTGTGTGGAATATAACAGTGTTCTGCACTTCCATTTCTAACAGGAACTGAAGAGTTCACAATTCTAGAATCAATTACAGGAAAGGGGGTCAAAATAAATAATGAACGTATATATTGCAGCCTTTTATATATATATATATATATATATATATATATATATATATATATATACACATATATACATATACACACACACACACAATTTATCATTTTAGTTTACCATCTTAAAGTGATTAATGTGCCTTTAATTAAATGCTATTAAAAGATTTATTTTGTATGCAATGGTTACGAGTTTTTTTTTATTTTACTTTTTATAGATAGGCAAATCTATCTTTATGTCAATCTATCTATCTCTCTCTATCTATCTGTATCTATCTGTCTGTCTATCCCTCTTTCTAACTCTGTAACAAATGTGGGTAAAACATGTAAACCTAAACAAAGATTACCCTTGATAAACATAAACTGCAACAAATCACTTGTTGGATACAGATAAAAGGTTTCTATTAAACAAGCAATAAACACTAAATCAATTGTAAATAGATTTCAGGATATGTTTTTGTTTTTAAACTTGATTGTATATTTATTTACAGGAGTAATACTTTTTTTTTATCCCAAGCCAAAATGAGTGTAAATGAACCGATGATTCTTTGTATTTATCCAACTTGATTACTATTTACAGTATTCAAAGCATGAAATCAGTTATGCTCAAATGCATATAAGGCTTTTCTAGTTTAGTAAACATAAGATAATGTTATCCATCATAATATAAGAGAGCAGCCAAAAAAACAACACTAAATGGAATCGGATAGATTACAAGTGGCGCGCTAATAAATAACCAGCCATTACAAGTGAATGGTTATTGCTACCGCGAGCTCGCAGAAGCAATTAGCGCTCAGAAGATTAACCAAGTTTAGATCTCTGTTTCATTTTCTAAAAGTGCCCCAAAGGCCCTCAAAATAGATGGCATTCTAGTTTTTTTTTTTAATCTAGCGCTTCTTTTGAATAAAAAACAACTGCACTAGGCAGTTTTGGGGCTTTAAAGTTGGTGGGAGTGGGGTGATAGAAAAAAAACGGCACTGAAAAGAGCCTTTACATTGCAGTCTATGGGAACTGTGTGTTTCCAGTAAATATTTATGTATATGCTTATATACATATATATTTATGTGTTAATATGTATATACACACATCCATATATAGGCAAATAATCATATACCTAAATATTTAAAAATGCTACAATCGCTGTGTGACTTACCCCATTCCCTGTCCGAGATTCTGTGCCGTCTCTAATAGCACCAGAACGAGGCTCCGATTGGAGCCTATGGAAGTGCGCTCTTGTGAGCGCAATGCTTCCTAGCAATCCGAAATTGTGCTTAACTTGTAATACCAGCGCACATTAGCGTCCGCTGGTATTACAAAGAGGATCGCGAATATCGCTTGCGCACAAGCGATATTTAGTGCTCCACTAGTAATCCCTATATATTTTACAGAGACAGGGATATGAAACACAAAATATTCCTTTCATGATTCAGATAGAGCGTATGATTTTAAACAACTTTCTAATTTACTTCTATTATAAACTTTGTTTTCTTGGTATCTTTTGTTGAAAAGCAGGGACATATGCTTAGGAGCTGGCCCTTTTCTCAAGCACTATATGGTAGCAGTTTTTTTTAAAAATTTGTATCCATTTGTAAGAGCGCTAGATGGAAGCACTATTCCTTGACATGTAGTGTTCCAGATGCCTACCTAGGTATTGTATCATGGGAACTAAGCAAATTGGAATTTTTTATTCAAATGTATGTTCTGTCTGATAACAAAAAAACGTTTTTGGGTTTCATATCCCTTTAAACAGCTGGGTACAACTTCCAACAGAATGGTTGCTCCTCACCAAAATATTTTTCATAAATAGTTATACTCTCATAAAGGTCGGTACTAATACTGTTTACAGTTTCAATGATGCCTCTTCATTTGCACTTATTAAAAATTCTGCTATTTAAAAGGGACATGAAACCCAATTTTTTTCTTTCATGATTTAGAAAGAGTATGCAATGTTAAACAACTTTCTAATTTACTTCTATGATCGAATTTTCTTCATTCTCTTGATATTCTTTGCTGAAAAGCATATCTAGATAGGCTTGGTAGCTGCTGATTGGTAACTGCACATATATGCCTTGTGTGATTGGCTAACTCGTTGCATTGTTATTTCTTTAACAAAATATATCTAAAGAATGAAACAAATTAGATAATAGAAGTAAATTGGAATGTTGTTTAAAATTGTATTCTCTATTAGAATCAAGAAAGAAATGTGTTGGGTTTAGTGTCCCTTTAATTTTACTATTGGTTTAAGCTGAACATACAAAAAAATAAATCTACAAAATAATAAAAAAACTTAGAAAGTTGTTTAACATTACATGCTCTCTGAATCACGATAGAAAAATGTGGGATTTCATGTCCCTTTAAGCGTTTCACTATAAGCAAAGATTGTATATATTTAACTTAAATTCTAGCAATATATTTGTTTCCATGAAGCTTGCAATAGTTTAAAAAATAATTATTTTAGCAGAAAATAACAAGATTACTGACATTCCTTTGGAATCAGTTAATGAAAAATAATGATTTCCTTTCTAAAGTAATGAATTAAACAGAATGTTGTTATTCCAATGAAGATTTACTATAAAATTAACGATGTATAACCTGTAATTAATGGATGTCACTAAATCAAATTAAACTAATCCTTAGACATGTAGTAGTTTATTAAAGGGACAAAAAAAAACTTTTTATTTCACGATTCAGACGGAGAATACAATTTTAAACAACTTTCCAATTTACTTCTATTGTCTAATTTGCTTAGTTCTTTTTGTATTGTTTGTTAAAAAGCATACCTAGATAGGCTCAAGGGGCTAAGAGTTAGCTGTTGATTGGTGGCCACACATATATGCCTGCTTTCTTTGGGTTACAGATATGTTTAGCTAGCTCCCAGTAGTGCATTGCCGCTTCTTTTTGAGGCTGAGAAGAAAAAAAACATGCTTTTATTCAGTGCTCGTCTGTGTTCACACTTTTGGGTGACAGCATTTTGAGGGTGGGTTACAAAAGCGAAGCTAAAGGGCTAAACGTACGTATGAAAAGGGCAAGAAAGGGTTTAGACAAGCCTGTTGAAAATCATTCTAGTAAAAAAAATATATATCTTTTTGAAGGTAAACTTTTGTATTTATTGTTTCTGACTGTCAGGCTTAAATAATAAAGTACTTTCAATTAAAAATAAAACATTTTTTTGGGTGAACTGTCCCTTTAATTGGAAAGTTGTTTAAATACGTATGCTCTATCTGAATAATGAAAAAAATGTTGTGTTTTATGTCCCTTTAATTGGACATAATACAAAAATAAAATGCTATGTTATAAGCAAGCTACAGAGCAATAATACATTTATGTTCTAACTATGTTTAAAATATAGTCATCGAAATAGAAGTAGCGCACAAAGCACGGATATCAAGTGAAGGTAACACAAATCCCATACAAATCCAGCGGATAAAATTTTAAATATTTATTTCAAGACTTAAAAACAGAGGCAGAATAGCCAGCACGATAAAACAACCATCAGGTCAGAGATGAACAGGTTCACATGCAGACGCGTTTCGTGCGCATTCAATAAAAGATACAGAGAGAACACAATAAATTCGTAAATCGTAATAAACTGAAAAATCTCTTAAAATTGCATCCTCTTTCAGAATCATTTTGACTTTCCTGCCTATTCGGAAAAAAAATGTTTTTTCCGGAGTCTGCTTGACACGTATGATCCTTTCTTAGGTTTAAAATCTGGGTGAAGATGGTGTCATTAATTATCAAGCTGCAAAAAGACAGTACAAATTGCATATTATTTGCAGATGTCTGACTCAGGGACAATATCCACACGTGGCGAGCAGACCCAGAAGTAAATATCACAGCATGAACTTGATCAACTCCTATCAGAGTCAAACTAAAAACACATCTTTGTACAAAAGCAGACCAGGTAATTTATCAAAAGGAAAAGCATGTTCACCTCAACACCGTACATAATACTTGTAGCTCCAGAACACACGCAATCCTTTAATCCAGTATCCTCTCTCGCCCTGTTCTCCCATAAACACATTGTAGAATATAGTCTATATACTTTAGAACAAATAACAATATACTGTAGGTTACTTATGCAGTCCTTTTAATGGAAAGGTAGCTCATTGGTGCCTTAACGGCTATCATGCTGAGTAGGGATGTTTTTAAACTCAAATTCGAATGTTAGAACGAATGTTATTATAGAAATTCGATTTACATAATCAAATGTTGATAAGAACAAATAATCTTAAATATTCTATAATCAAATGCTATTTACAGTTTTCAAATGTCATTTTCGATTTTGAATATTTATAATTAGATCGAATGTCCACATTCGAAATTTCGATTGTAAGATTCGAAATTTCAAATGTAACATTTGATTTACTATTCAGAAGTTAAATAGTTCATGTGGTAGGAAATTTAGTAAATTGATGCATAATCGATACTAGGGCTGCAACTAAGGATTATTTTCATAATCGATTAATCGGCTGATTATTTTTTCGATAAATCGACTAATCGGATAAAAAAAAAAAAACAACAATAATTGTTTCCTATATTTTAAATAAAATCCACATACCGAGTGTTACAAATATAAACTTCAAACTAAAACTTTACATTAACACAACTGTTTGTCCAATTTTTAAGCAGCAGAGCATAGTTTTATAATTAAACAAAACCAAAATCTGTTTGAAAAGAGGTAGAACTAGAAAGAGTTAGACTATCACTGTTAATAACATTCTCTTATTCACTCTTTCTGAAACTTTGCATTGAAAAGCAAAAATCTCAACATGTCCACATGCTTCTGGCTAAGGCTGGTTCTCTGTTTGCAGCTATATTTCCTACAATAGAGAAGAGGCACTTAGATGGTGTTGAAGTGCTTGAGATGCATAAGTAGGGTTTTGCCAATTTCACCAAAGTGGGATATTTATCTTTGTTAGCTCTTCACGAATGCAAAGTGTTTTCCACCTTGGCAAGGGGCCTCTCAAAGTAACCCATGACTTAATTGTAACATAAAAAATATCTTGAATATATATATGCAATGGTAAATAACCAGCTATAAGGTTAGGGGAAAATATCTAGTCCGCTCTAAAAATAATAGATATATACTTATAAAGGTTGAATCTGGTACATATTATCACAATTCATTAAAAATATAAAAAAAACAATAAAAAACAAATCGAAAGCGCTAAGGACTATATATCAATAACAGGACAAAGCCTTACACATTTATTTCATGGCCGGACTGTTAGCCGAAGGACATTTGGCCGACGGACATTTGGCTGACACACAAGTGGCTGTCAGATAACAGTCCAGCCACGAGATAGATTTGATAGATAGATTAGATAGATACATAGATTTGATATTTAGATGGATAAATTCAATAGATAGAAAGATTTGAAAGATAGATAGATAATTTCCCAGACAGAGAATTACAAGACAAGCAGGCTGAGACCCATGGCTAGGTTCTCAGAGACGGTTGCGGCGCTCAAGGCTCTGATTAGAACAGAGCACTCTGGAGCGTATCTACCCTCGGCCGAACTCAGAACATGCTTCGGCATTCTATCCGTCGGCCAAACGTCCATCAGCATTTTGTCAGAGCATCCATTTATTTATACAGTACATATAATCAGCAATAGCAAGCAATACGCTAATAATTGTGAAAACAGACACAATACATCAATTTAAATAACTTTCAACAATCTAGGGGCTAGGTGTAAATAATAAGCTTGGCACTATATCATGAAAAGCATAGTTACAAATCATCTGATTTAATATAAACAATCCAAATGATGACTATTATATCTGCGTTGCACATAAGCCAGGGGTAGTTGTAAACTTATACTGTCCTGAAAAAGTGAAAAGTAGACGACTCTAGACGTCCTTTAGACTAAGGACATAACCATAAAACACAATACCATGTACAGGAGTTAATTGGAGTGAAGCAGCTGGTGTTGTGCACAGACCAACTAATTGCAAACCAACTAATCGATTATGAGATTCGCTGACAACTATTTTGATAATCGATTATTATCGATTATGACGATTATTTGTTGCAGCTCTAATAGATACAAATATATCAAATTGAATGTTTCTATTTCGAAAATTGCATAATTTGAATATTACATTTAAAGATAGGATTAGAAATACTATTTACATTAAACAAATTTTAGAATGTTGTACAAACAAATGTATTAAAATGTGTTTCATTTTTCCAATGTTGCAAAACATTCACCCATCCCTAATGATGAGCAACAAAGCAAAATATAAATTCTAATGCTATAATACAAATATACTGTACTGTATAAATGACATTATTTGTTTTGCCTCTTGTCCTTTAAAGGGATAGTAAAGTCATAATTAGACATTTATGATTCAGATAGAGAACGCAATTTGAAATAACTTTCCAATTTACTTCTATTATTAAAATTGCTTAGTTTTCGTGGCATCCTTTATTGAAGATTAAATCTAGGTACGCTCACAAGAGCTCAGGAGTGTGCACGTGTCTTTAGTTGTCTATGGTAGCAGTTTTTTGCATCATTATTTGTAGCTTTGTTATACAACGTTTCAAAACACTGCTGCCATAGAGTACTAAAGACACGTGCACACTCCTGAGCTGTCATGAGCCAACCTAGTTTTACTCATCAATAAAATATACTAAGAATTAAGCAACTTTGATAGTAGAAGTAAATTGGGAGGTTGTTTAAAATTGCCTGCTCTATCTGAATCATGAAAGTTTAATTTTGACTTTACTGTCGCTTTAAGTTTAAAATAAAATCCCCCATTAAAGGGAAAGTCAACCCAAAAATGATTATAACTTCTTTAGATTATGTAAGTAACGAGTTTTACAGCAAACTGTAGCCCAATTTGGTTAAAAAAAATACTTTGCAAGTAAAAACACTTACTTCTCCTACTCCGGCCGTTTTGTAATGGCAGCCTGACCCCTCACTTCCCTGATGTCACACAAACATAAATTCCAGCTTCAACTAAAGGATCCGTGTCGATCCCACGATCTGTGTCGATCCCGTCCCCCTTTGACGAAAACGGCCCATTGCACATGCACGAATCACGTGCACGCGCAGAATTGATACAGATCCCTTAGTTGAAGCTGGAATTTCTGTTTGGGTGACGTCCGGGAAAGGAGGGGTCAGGCTGCCATTACAAAACGGCCAGAGTAGGAGAAGTAAGTGTTTTTACTTGCAAAGTAATTTTTTAACCAAATTGGGCTACAGTTTGCTGTAAAACTCGTTACTAACATAATCTAAAGAAGTAAGAAAATCGCACATTTTCGGAGCTAAATTACATGAAAAGGGGGCAAAATAAATAATGAAAGTATATTACAAAGTTGTTTTATTATGTCAATGACTAAGCATTTTATATTAAAATCTCAAGGTTTTTACTGCCCCTTTAAAACATCTCCGATTTATTTGTCTAGGATGATTGAGAATTCCTGTCCTCATGCAATTGGTTGCACTGCAGAAGTGGGCGGGGCTGCAAACACACCATATAATAAATGGGACCCATTGTCTGTAAATAGGGCACGGCTGCAGTGAGTCTCAAATCTCATCTTAGAGCAGCCTCTGATTGGCCATTACTAAGGGTTCTGGAAACTTAATCTATCAAGAATTTCAAGGGGTATATCCGTGTACTATTTCCCCAAAATAAAGATACTGCTAATTTTGCTAACAATAAGACAATTTGAAATGCTTTTAAAAACATTTTACTTTTTATGCATGTCTTTGCAACAAACTGCTCAGTTACTTAAAGGGACACTGAACCCAAATTTTTTCTTTTGCTTGAAATTTTAAGCAACTTTCTAATTTACTCCTATTATCAAATGTTCTTTATTCTCTTGGTATCTTTATTTGAAATGCAAGAATGTAAGTTTAGATGCCGTCTCATTTTTGGTGAACAACCTAGGTTGTCCTTGCCGATTGGTGAATAAATTCATCCACCAATCAAAAACTCCTGTCCATTGTTCTGAACCAAGAAAAAAAGCTTATATGCCTTCTTTTTCATATAAAGATAGCAAGAGAACGAAGAAAAATTGATAACAGTAGTAAATTAGAAAGTTGCTTAAAATTGCATGCTCTATCTGAATCACGAAAGAAAATTTTTGGGTTCAGTGTCCCTTTAAATGCATCACATAAACAGAGTGAGTTTAATATAATTTTAAGCAGTTTACCTAACCCTGATGCATGCTACAAAGTGATTGATCAGTAAAGTGCAGAAGCCATCTGCCTTTAACAAGATCAGAGCAAAAACAGACCAGGTTTACATCATTCAGTATTTTCTAGAGGTGTATCCCTGGACTGTTTTGGATTAGCAAAGCTCTGAATATTTTTAAACCCATGTTTAAACCCATTTTTAAAACATGCATTGAATATATAGTTCTTTTGTAATGATGAATTTAATTGCAGATAAATACTATACACACAACACACAGATAAAAAATACATTTAAAGTAACTTTAACAGTCAAATACTAACTGTTAAAGGGACACTAAAGTCAAAATTAAACTTTTTTATGACTCAGATAGAGCAGCAGTTTTAAGAGACTTTCCAATTTACTTTTATTATCAAATTGTGCACAGTATTTTTTTATACACACTTTCTGAGCCACTAGCACAGTGTATACATAGACTAGTCTGTGATTGGCTGATGGCTGTCACATGACACAGGGGGTCAGCAAATGGGGCAAAATAAATGTGTCAGAATTTTTTTTTTTACTGCTTATTTGAAATTCCGAGTAAGAGTTATTGCATTGTCTTTTGATTATGCACTTGTTAATTAATGTAGTGGTCCTTAATACGTAGGAAAACAGAATTTATGTTTACCTGATAAATTACTTTCTCCAACGGTGTGTCCGGTCCACGGCGTCATCCTTACTTGTGGGATATTCTCTTCCCCAACAGGAAATGGCAAAGAGCCCAGCAAAGCTGGTCACATGATCCCTCCTAGGCTCCGCCTACCCCAGTCATTCGACCGACGTTAAGGAGGAATATTTGCATAGGAGAAACCATATGATACCGTGGTGACTGTAGTTAAAGAAAATAAATTATCAGACCTGATTAAAAAAACCAGGGCGGGCCGTGGACCGGACACACCGTTGGAGAAAGTAATTTATCAGGTAAACATAAATTCTGTTTTCTCCAACATAGGTGTGTCCGGTCCACGGCGTCATCCTTACTTGTGGGAACCAATACCAAAGCTTTAGGACACGGATGAAGGGAGGGAGCAAATCAGGTCACCTAAATGGAAGGCACCACGGCTTGCAAAACCTTTCTCCCAAAAATAGCCTCAGAAGAAGCAAAAGTATCAAACTTGTAAAATTTGGTAAAAGTGTGCAGTGAAGACCAAGTCGCTGCCCTACATATCTGATCAACAGAAGCCTCGTTCTTGAAGGCCCATGTGGAAGCCACAGCCCTAGTGGAATGAGCTGTGATTCTTTCGGGAGGCTGCCTTCCGGCAGTCTCGTAAGCCAATCTGATGATGCTTTTAATCCAAAAAGAGAGAGAGGTAGAAGTTGCTTTTTGACCTCTCCTTTTACCGGAATAAACAACAAACAAGGAAGATGTTTGTCTAAAATCCTTTGTAGCATCTAAATAGAATTTTAGAGCGCGAACAACATCCAAGTTGTGCAACAAACGTTCCTTCTTCGAAACTGGTTTCGGACACAGAGAAGGTACGATAATCTCCTGGTTAATGTTTTTGTTAGAAACAACTTTTGGAAGAAAACCAGGTTTAGTACGTAAAACCACCTTATCTGCATGGAACACCAGATAAGGAGGAGAACACTGCAGAGCAGATAGTTCCGAAACTCTTCTAGCAGAAGAAATTGCAACCAAAAACAAAACTTTCCAAGATAATAACTTAATATCAACGGAATGTAAGGGTTCAAACGGAACCCCCTGAAGAACTGAAAGAACTAAGTTGAGACTCCAAGGAGGAGTCAAAGGTTTGTAAACAGGCTTGATTCTAACCAGAGCCTGAACAAAGGCTTGAACATCTGGCACAGCTGCCAGCTTTTTGTGAAGTAACACAGACAAGGCAGAAATCTGTCCCTTCAGGGAACTTGCAGATAATCCTTTTTCCAATCCTTCTTGAAGGAAGGATAGAATCTTAGGAATCTTAACCTTGTCCCAAGGGAATCCTTTAGATTCACACCAACAGATATATTTTTTCCAAATTTTGTGGTAAATCTTTCTAGTTACAGGCTTTCTGGCCTGAACAAGAGTATCGATAACAGAATCTGAGAACCCTCGCTTCGATAAGATCAAGCGTTCAATCTCCAAGCAGTCAGCTGGAGTGAAACCAGATTCGGATGTTCGAACGGACCCTGAACAAGAAGGTCTCGTCTCAAAGGTAGCTTCCAAGGTGGAGCCGATGACATATTCACCAGATCTGCATACCAAGTCCTGCGTGGCCACGCAGGAGCTATCAAGATCACCGACGCCCTCTCCTGATTGATCCTGGCTACCAGCCTGGGGATGAGAGGAAACGGCGGGAACACATAAGCTAGTTTGAAGGTCCAAGGTGCTACTAGTGCATCCACTAGAGCCGCCTTGGGATCCCTGGATCTGGACCCGTAGCAAGGAACTTTGAAGTTCTGACGAGAGGCCATCAGATCCATGTCTGGAATGCCCCACAGCTGAGTGACTTGGGCAAAGATTTCCGGATGGAGTTCCCACTCCCCCGGATGCAATGTCTGACGACTCAGAAAATCCGCTTCCCAATTTTCCACTCCTGGGATGTGGATAGCAGACAGGTGGCAGGAGTGAGACTCCGCCCATAGAATGATTTTGGTCACTTCTTCCATCGCTAGGGAACTCCTTGTTCCCCCCTGATGGTTGATGTACGCAACAGTTGTCATGTTGTCTGATTGAAACCGTATGAACTTGGCCCTCGCTAGCTGAGGCCAAGCCTTGAGAGCATTGAATATCGCTCTCAGTTCCAGAATATTTATCGGTAGAAGAGATTCTTCCCGAGACCAAAGACCCTGAGCTTTCAGGGATCCCCAGACCGCGCCCCAGCCCATCAGACTGGCGTCGGTCGTGACAATGACCCACTCTGGTCTGCGGAATGTCATCCCTTGTGACAGGTTGTCCAGGGACAGCCACCAACGGAGTGAGTCTCTGGTCCTCTGATTTACTTGTATCTTCGGAGACAAGTCTGTATAGTCCCCATTCCACTGACTGAGCATGCACAGTTGTAATGGTCTTAGATGAATGCGCGCAAAAGGAACTATGTCCATTGCCGCTACCATCAAACCTATCACTTCCATGCACTGCGCTATGGAAGGAAGAGGAACGGAATGAAGTATCCGACAAGAGTCTAGAAGTTTTGTTTTTCTGGCCTCTGTCAGAAAAATCCTCATTTCTAAGGAGTCTATTATTGTTCCCAAGAAGGGAACCCTTGTTGACGGAGATAGAGAACTCTTTTCCACGTTCACTTTCCATCCGTGAGATCTGAGAAAGGCCAGGACAATGTCCGTGTGAGCCTTTGCTTGAGGAAGGGACGACGCTTGAATCAGAATGTCGTCCAAGTAAGGTACTACAGCAATGCCCCTTGGTCTTAGCACAGCTAGAAGGGACCCTAGTACCTTTGTGAAAATCCTTGGAGCAGTGGCTAATCCGAAAGGAAGCGCCACGAACTGGTAATGCTTGTCCAGGAATGCGAACCTTAGGAACCGATGATGTTCCTTGTGGATAGGAATATGTAGATACGCATCCTTTAAATCCACCGTGGTCATGAATTGACCTTCCTGGATGGAAGGAAGAATAGTTCGAATGGTTTCCATCTTGAACGATGGAACCTTGAGAAACTTGTTTAAGATCTTGAGATCTAAGATTGGTCTGAACGTTCCCTCTTTTTTGGGAACTATGAACAGATTGGAGTAGAACCCCATCCCTTGTTCTCCTAATGGAACAGGATGAATCACTCCCATTTTTAACAGGTCTTCTACACAATGTAAGAATGCCTGTCTTTTTATGTGGTCTGAAGACAACTGAGACCTGTGGAACCTCCCCCTTGGGGGAAGCCCTTTGAATTCCAGAAGATAACCTTGGGAGACTATTTCTAGCGCCCAAGGATCCAGAACATCTCTTGCCCAAGCCTGAGCGAAGAGAGAGAGTCTGCCCCCCACCAGATCCGGTCCCGGATCGGGGGCCAACATTTCATGCTGTCTTGGTAGCAGTGGCAGGTTTCTTGGCCTGCTTTCCCTTGTTCCAGCCTTGCATTGGTCTCCAAGCTGGCTTGGCTTGAGAAGTATTACCCTCTTGCTTAGAGGACGTAGCACTTTGGGCTGGTCCGTTTCTACGAAAGGGACGAAAATTAGGTTTATTTTTTGCCTTGAAAGGCCGATCCTGAGGAAGGGCGTGGCCCTTACCCCCAGTGATATCAGAGATAATCTCTTTCAAGTCAGGGCCAAACAGCGTTTTCCCCTTGAAAGGAATGTTAAGTAGCTTGTTCTTGGAAGACGCATCAGCTGACCAAGATTTCAACCAAAGCGCTCTGCGCGCCACAATAGCAAACCCAGAATTCTTAGCCGCTAACCTAGCCAATTGCAAAGTGGCGTCTAGGGTGAAAGAATTAGCCAATTTGAGAGCATTGATTCTGTCCATAATCTCCTCATAAGGAGGAGAATCACTATCGACCGCCTTTATCAGCTCATCGAACCAGAAACACGCGGCTGTAGCGACAGGGACAATGCATGAAATTGGTTGTAGAAGGTAACCCTGCTGAACAAACATCTTTTTAAGTAAACCTTCTAATTTTTTATCCATAGGATCTTTGAAAGCACAACTATCCTCTATGGGTATAGTGGTGCGTTTGTTTAAAGTGGAAACCGCTCCCTCGACCTTGGGGACTGTCTGCCATAAGTCCTTTCTGGGGTCGACCATAGGAAACAATTTTTTAAATATGGGGGGAGGGACGAAAGGAATACCGGGCCTTTCCCATTCTTTATTAACAATGTCCGCCACCCGCTTGGGTATAGGAAAAGCTTCTGGGAGCCCCGGGACCTCTAGGAACTTGTCCATTTTACATAGTTTCTCTGGGATGACCAACTTGTCACAATCATCCAGAGTGGATAATACCTCCTTAAGCAGAATGCGGAGATGTTCCAACTTAAATTTAAACGTAATCACATCAGGTTCAGCTTGTTGAGAAATGTTCCCTGAATCAGTAATTTCTCCCTCAGACAAAACCTCCCTGGCCCCATCAGACTGGTTTAGGGGCCCTTCAGAACCATTATTATCAGCGTCGTCATGCTCTTCAGTATCTAAAACAGAGCAGTCGCGCTTACGCTGATAAGTGTTCATTTTGGCTAAAATGTTTTTGACAGAATTATCCATTACAGCCATTAATTGTTGCATAGTAAGGAGTATTGGCGCGCTAGATGTACTAGGGGCCTCCTGAGTGGGCAAGACTCGTGTAGACGAAGGAGGGAATGATGCAGTACCATGCTTACTCCCCTCACTTGAGGAATCATCTTGGGCATCATTGTCATTGTCACATAAATCACATTTATTTAAATGAATAGGAATTCTGGCTTCCCCACATTCAGAACACAGTCTATCTGGTAGTTCAGACATGTTAAACAGGCATAAACTTGATAACAAAGTACAAAAAACGTTTTAAAATAAAACCGTTACTGTCACTTTAAATTTTAAACTGAACACACTTTATTACTGCAATTGCGAAAAAATATGAAGGAATTGTTCAAAATTCACCAAATTTTCACCACAGTGTCTTAAAGCCTTAAAAGTATTGCACACCAAATTTGGAAGCTTTAACCCTTAAAATAACGGAACCGGAGCCGTTTTTAACTTTAACCCCTTTACAGTCCCTGGTATCTGCTTTGCTGAGACCCAACCAAGCCCAAAGGGGAATACGATACCAAATGACGCCTTCAGAAAGTCTTTTCTAAGTATCAGAGCTCCTCTCACATGCGACTGCATGTCATGCCTCTCAAAAACAAGTGCGCAACACCGGCGCGAAAATGAGGCTCTGCCTATGATTTGGGAAAGCCCCTAAAGAATAAGGTGTCTAAAACAGTGCCTGCCGATATTATTATATCAAAATACCCAGATTAAATGATTCCTCAAGGCTAAATATGTGTTAATAATGAATCGATTTAGCCCAGAAAAAGTCTACAGTCTTAATAAGCCCTTGTGAAGCCCTTATTTACGATCTTAATAAACATGGCTTACCGGATCCCATAGGGAAAATGACAGCTTCCAGCATTACATCGTCTTGTTAGAATGTGTCATACCTCAAGCAGCAAGAGACTGCTCACTGTTCCCCCAACTGAAGTTAATTGCTCTCAACAGTCCTGTGTGGAACAGCCATGGATTTTAGTGACGGTTGCTAAAATCATTTTCCTCATACAAACAGAAATCTTCATCTCTTTTCTGTTTCTGAGTAAATAGTACATACCAGCACTATTTTAAAATAACAAACTCTTGATTGAATAATAAAAACTACAGTTAAACACTAAAAAACTCTAAGCCATCTCCGTGGAGATGTTGCCTGTACAACGGCAAAGAGAATGACTGGGGTAGGCGGAGCCTAGGAGGGATCATGTGACCAGCTTTGCTGGGCTCTTTGCCATTTCCTGTTGGGGAAGAGAATATCCCACAAGTAAGGATGACGCCGTGGACCGGACACACCTATGTTGGAGAAAATATGTTCGGGGTATTAAAGTAAAGTTGATGATGCTTCTTAAAACAGACACATAGTAGAGAAGCAAAACTTCTGATTTTTCATATAACAGCAGCTGTAGAGAGGATTCTCACTAGATCGCAAAAACTACTCTAGAATTATAAATCTGGCATAGAATCCTGACATTAAACAGCTGGGAGTCTGATACAGAAAAGCAGGTAACTACCATAAGTCATCATAAACAAACACTGGAACATAAGAGGAAGACTCAATTCCTGGATTACCTGTGTGTGAAGATAAGAGTATCAAATCCAAACTTCCTGAAGCGCCCACTCTTGTGGGAGTCACCCAATTCCTTAATGGGCCAAGATCTCATTCTGAATGTGTTACTACCGCTATCAATTACGTTACACACTACACCAAGTGTTGTGTGTGACAGATAAACATTATACCAAGTGTTGTGTGACAGATAAACATTATACACCAAGTGTTGTGTGTGACAGATAAACATTATACCAAGTGTTGTGTGACAGATAAACATTATACCAAGTGTTGTGTGTGACAGATAAACATCATACCAAGTGCTGTGTGTGACAGATAAACATCATACCAAGTGCTGTGTGTGACAGATAAACATTATACCAAGTGTTGTGTGACAGATAAACATTATACCAAGTGTTGTGTGTGACAGATAAACATCATACCAAGTGCTATGTGTGACAGATAAACATTATACCAAGTGTTGTATGACAGATAAACATTATACCAAGTGTTGTGTGACAGATAAACATCATACCAAGTGCTATGTGTGACAGATAAACATTATACCAAGTGTTGTGTATGACAGATAAACATCATACCAAGTGTTGTGTGACAGATAAACATCATACCAAGTGTTGTGTGTGACAGATAAACATTATACCAAGTGTTGTATGACAGATAAACATTATACCAAGTGTTGTATGACAGATAAACATTATACCAAGTGTTATGTGTGACAGATAAACATTATACCAAGTGTTGTATGACAGATAAACATTATACCAAGTGTTGTATGACAGATAAACATTATACCAAGTGTTGTGTGTGACAGATAAACATTATACCAAGTGTTGTGTGTGACAGATAAACATCATACCAAGTGTTATGTGTGACAGATAAACATCATACCAAGTGTTGTGTGACAGAAAACATTATACCAAGTGCTATCTGTGACAGATAAACATTATACCAAGTGCTATGTGTGACAGATAAACATTATACCAAGTGTTATGTGTGACAGATAAACATTATACCAAGTGCTATGTGTGACAGATAAACATTATACCAAGTGCTATGTGTGACAGATAAACATTATACCAAGTGTTGTGTGACAGATAAACATTATACCAAGTGCTATGTGTGACAGATAAACATTATATCAAGTGTTATGTGTGACAGATAAACATTATACCAAGTGTTATGTGTGACAGATAAACATTATACCAAGTGCTATGTGTGACAGATAAACATTATATCAAGTGTTATGTGTGACAGATAAACATTATACCAAGTGTTGTGTGTGACAGATAAACATCATACCAAGTGTTGTGTGACAGATAAACATTATACCAAGTGTTGTGTGACAGATAAACATTATACCAAGTGTTGTGTGTGACAGATAAACATCATACCAAGTGTTGTGTGACAGATAAACATCATACCAAGTGGTGTGTGACAGATAAACATCATACCAAGTGTTGTGTGACAGATAAACATTATACCAAGTGTTGTGTGTGACAGATAAACATCATACCAAGTGTTGTGTGACAGATAAACATCATACCAAGTGTTGTGTGACAGATAAACATTATACCAAGTGTTGTGTGACAGATAAACATCATACCAAGTGTTATGTGTCAGGTAAACAATATACTAAGGCCCAGATTACAAGTGGAGCACTAAATATTGCTTGCCTGCGATATTAGCGATACACTGAGTAATACCAGCCCACGCTAATGTGCGCTGGTATTACAAGTTGATCACAATGCGAAAGTAAACTCGCTTCCATAGGCTCCAAGGGGAGACTCGTTCTCATGCCGTCAGAATCTAATCACAGCGAAGGCGGTAAGTAGCGCAGCAATTGCAGCATTTTTAAATATACATGTCTTTGCTTATATACCTGTATATTTATGTGTATATACACCTAATAACACAAATATATATGTACAGTATATAAACATATAAATATATATTTACTGGGAATGCACAGTTCCCATAGACTGCAATGTAGAGGCTCTTTTCAGTGCCTTCTTTTTCTAACACCCCACACCCGCCACTTAACCCTTAAAACTGCCTAGTGCTGTTTTTTTATTTATTTTTTAAAAATGCTACTTTTTTTTTTTTAATAAAAAACTGTAATGTCCTCTTATTTTGAGAGCATTTAGGGAAATTTTAGAAAATTAACCAGAGATTGAATCTCTGGTTAATTTTCTGAGCACCAATTGCTACCGCTTGTAATGGCTGGTTATTTATCGCACGCCCGCAAATGGGCAATCTCTAGCTAGCTCCTATAAGAGCAATGCTGTTCCTTAGGCTACCTTTTCAACAAAGGATACCAATAGGCCAAAGTAAATTTAAACATGCCTTAAAGGGACACTAAACCCAACTTTTTTCTTTCATGATTCAGATAGAGCTAGATAGAGATAGAAACCTTTTAATTTACTCTTATTATCAATTTTTCTTCGTTCTCTTGCTATCTTTAATTAAAAAGCAGGAATGTGATGCACAGGAGCCGGCCCATTTTTTGGTTGAGAACCTGGGTTATGCTTGCTTATTGGTGGGTAAATGTAAGCCTCCAATAAGCAAGCGCTATCCATGGTGCTGAACCTAAAATGGGCTGGCTGCTTTTAACCCCTTAATGACCACAGCACTTTTCCATTTTCTGTCCGTTTGGGACCAAGGCTATTTTTACATTTTTGCGGTCTTTGTGTTTAGCTGTAATTTCCCTCTTACTCATTTACTGTACCCACACATATTATATACCGTTTTTTTCGCCATTAAATGGACTTTCTAAAGATACCATTATTTTCATCATATCTTATAATTTACTATAAAAAAAATTATAAAATATGAGGAAAAAATGGAAAAAAAACACACTTTTTCTAACTTTGACCCCCAAAATCTGTTACACATCTACAACCACCAAAAAACACCCATGCTAAATAGTTTCTAAATTTTGTCCAGAGTTTATAAATACCCAATGTTTACATGTTCTTTGCTTTTTTTTGCAAGTTATAGGGCCATAAATATAAGTAGCACTTTGCTATTTCCAAACCACTTTTTTTCAAAATTAGCGCTAGTTACATTGGAACACTGATATCTGTCAGGAATACCTGAATATCCCTTGACATGTATATATATTTTTTTAGAAGACATCCCAAAGTATTGATCTAGGCCCATTTTGGTATATTTCATGCCACCATTTCACCGCCAAATGCGATCAAATAAAAAAAAAAGTAAAATTTTTCCAAATTTTAGGTTTCTCACTGAAATCATTAACAAACATTTTGTGCAATTATGGCACAAATGGTTGTAAATGCTTCTCTGGGATCCCCTTTGTTCAGAAATAGCAGACATATATCGCTTTGGCGTTGTTTTTAAGTAATTAGAAGTCCGCTAAATGCTGCTGCACACCACAAGTGTATTATGCTCAGCAGTGCAGGGGTTAATTAGGAAACTTGTAGGGAGCTTGTAGGGTTAATTTTAGCTTTAGTGTAGTGTAGTAGACAACCCCAAGTATTGATCTAGGCCCATTTTGGTATATTTCAGGCCACCATTTCACCGCCAAATACGATTAAATTAAAAAAAATAGTCAACTTTTTCACAAACTTTAGGTTTCTCACTGAAATTATTTAGAAACAACTTGTGCAATTATGGTACAAATGGTTGTAAATGATTCTCTGGGATCCCCTTTGTTCAGAAATAGCAGACATATATGGCTTTGGTGTTGCTTTTTGGTAAGTAAAAGGCCGCTAAATGCCACTGCGCACAAAACGTGAATTATGCCCAGCAGTGAAGGGGTTAATTAGGTAGCTTGTAGGGAGCTTGCAGGGTTGATTTTAGCTTTAGTGTAGAGATCAGCTTCCCACCTGACACATCAGACCCCCTGATCCCTCCCATAGAGCTCTCTTCCCTCCCCCACCCCACAATTGTCCCCGCCATCTTAAGTACTGGCAGAAAGTCTGCCAGTACTAAAATAAAAGGTTTTTTTTTTTACTTTTTTTTTTTAAGCATATTTACATATGCTGCTATGTAGGATCCCCCCTTAGCCCCCAACCTCTCTGATCCCCCCCAAAACAGCTCTCTACCCCCCCCCCCCCACTGCCTTATTGGGGGCCATCTTGGGTACTGGCAGCTGTCTGCCAGTACCCAGTTTGCATATAAAAATGTTTTTTTAAAATTTATTTTAGTTTTTTCTGTAGTGTAGCTCCCCCCCCCCAGATCAATCCCCCACCCCCTCCCAGATCCCTTAGATGAGTTCCATTACGTTTTTTTTATTATTATTTTTTACAATAATATCCAAAAGTTTCTGTAGTGTAAGCGGTTCCCACCCGCTCCCTCCCCGTGCACGCGCCCTCCCGCCGCCGCCCCCTGTGCACGCGCGCGCGCCTGTGCGCGCCCCCGGCGATCCCGCCCCCCCTCTCTGACTAAGAAGCCATCGATGGCCGCCCACCCACCTCCCATTTACGCTCCCACCCACCAACGAATGCGGCCATCGATGTCCGGTGCAGAGAGGGCCACAGAGTGGCTCTCTCTGCACCGGAGGGGCAAAAATTGTTATTGCAGGATGCCTCGATATCGAGGCATCCTGCAATAACCGGAAAGCAGCTGGAAGTGATCAGGATCGCTTCCAGCTGCTTTCCAAACCGAGGAAGTGCAGGGTACGTTCTTGGTCGTTAAGTGACTTTTTTAAGAGGACGTACCCTGCACGTCCTCGGTCGTTAAGGGGTTAAAATAAAGATAGCAAGAGAAGAATAATAATTGATAAAAGGAGTAAATTAGAAAGTTGCTTAAAATTCCATGCTCTATCTGAATCATGAAAGAAAACATTTGGTTTCAGTGTCCCTTTAAAATGGCTTGCTCTATTCTCAGTCTCTCAACCATGGTCATCAAGTCCCCTAACAGGCCAGGTTTGTATGATATCTGAACCAAAGCACGGGTGAAATAATCAGCTGATCAGTAACCATGGTTACTAACCTGCTCTCACCTATCAGCTGATTATTTAATCTGTGCTCTTCTTCAGATATCATAAAAACCAGGCCTGTTAGGTTTACTGGAGGACCATGGCTGAGAATCACTGCTCTATCTGAACCATTTAAGGTTAATTTTGACTTTCATATGCCTTTAACAAATTAGAGCATATCATTTTTGGATTAGAATGTCCCTTTAAAGGTACAGGAAACCCCAAAATTTTCTTTCATGATTTGAATAGAACATACAATTTTAAAACGACTTTCCAATTTACTTCTGTAATCAAATTTGCTTCATTCTCTTGTTATCCTTTTCTGAAGGAACAGCTTTGCACTACTGGCAGGAAGCTGAACACATCTAGTTAGCCAATCACAAGAGACAAATGTGTGCAGGCACCAATCAGCAGCTAGCTCCCACTAGTGTATGATATGTGCGTATTATTTTGCAACAAGGGATAAGAAGAGAACGAAGCACATTTGAAAATAGAAGTGAATTTAAATGTGTCTTAAAATGAGCGGCTCTATCTGAATCATGCAAGTTTACAGGGACATTAAACCTAACTTTTTTTTTAAGATTCAGATAGAGAATACAATTTTAAATGACATTTCCAATTTACTTTTATTTTCTAATTTGCTTGATTCTTTAGCTATTCTTTGTTTAAGAAATAGCAAAGCACATGGATGAGCCAATCACACAAGACCTCTATGTGCACCCACCAATAAGCAGCTACTGAGCCTATCTAGATATGCTTTTCAGCAAAGGATATCAAAAGAATAAAGCAAATTAGATAATAGAAGTAAATTATAAGGTTGTTTAAAATTGCATGCTCTTTCTAAATCAGGAAAGAAAAAAATTGGGTTTCATGTCCCTTTAATGTTGACATTCCTATCCCTTTATATGCATAAAAACCAACCATAACCCTTTTAAAAAAGTGGTGATGCTATACTTTGATCGTAAAGCAAACATCCTAACATTTTGTCTCCTCTATAAACTGCCTTTTTTTCTTAATGTCATAATGTCTGTTTTACAAGAACTTTGATCTTGAGATTTTTTAGGATTAGTAATTACTGGTAGAAGATATCGTCAGACGACAGAACTCAAGACATTTATGAACTGCTGTAACAAGGACCTACGCTCTTCTTTATTGAAGAATTAAGCTATTTAATATTTTTTTTTAAATTAAACTGACAGCTTTACGAGCAAACAGTCTATTAAATACACTGATAGCAACAAGGTGTATAGGATTTCGTTGAGAACTGTCATCGCTCGGGGAGATCAAATTGAGATTTAATTAAAAACTTTACTCAGCTGCCAAATTCTACATAATGAAAATTCCATTCACCCCCTACTTGGTTAATTATAAAGCTTTTACATTTCTAGAGATCAAAATCTTGATTCCTAATCCTTTGTTTTTTGTCTTAATAAAGATTGACTGGCAACTTCTGTTACAATGAAAGACATAGGTCAGAAGTTACCAGGTGCTTATAAAACATGGTCTAAAATGGCTAACGCAGACTCATTTCAGTAACCGTTATTTTAATATACAAAATTAAATAAAGGGACAGTCTACTCTAGAATTTTTATTGTTTAAAAAGATAGATCATCCCTTAATTACGCATTCCCCAGTATTGCATAACCAACAGTTATATTAATACACTTTTTACCTCTGTGATTACCTTGTAGCTAAGCCTCTGTAGACTGCCGCCTTATCTCAGTCCTTTGACAGACTTGCATTTTACCCAATCAGTGTTGCCTCTTAAATAACTCCACGGGAGTGAGCACGTTATATGGCACACATGAACTAGCACTGTCTAACTGCAAATTTTATCAGTTTGAGTTTGCCTAGGTTTAGCTTGCAGCAAAGAATACCAAAAGAACAAAGCAAATTTTATTTTAAAAGTAAATTGGAAAATTGTTTAAAATTGCATGCCCTATCTGAATCATGTTTAATTTTAACTAGATAGACTGTCCCTTTAAGGCATTTTACTGGCTAAAATAAAAAGAATATTGTACATATCTTTATTTTGTTCTATCTAAAAAAAAAAAATGTATTACATTTTTGTTTTTTTAAGTGTCCTGTGCTGAATATACTAGGGTTTTCTTTTTAGAATTTGGAGGTGTATCCCTCTTCACCAATAGAGCTTTGGGAGTTGATATCTAAGTATTAGTTTTACACAAACACACATTTCTTGTTGTTTTCCACTTAAAGGGATACTAAACCCACATTTTTTTTCTTTCATGATTCTTTCATGATTTTAAGCAACTTTCGAATTTACTCCTATTATCATTTTTTCTTCATTCTCTTGGTATCTTTATTTGAAAAGCAGGAATGTAAACTTAGGAGCCGGCCCATTTTAGGTTCAGCACCTGGGTAGTGCTTGCTGATTAGTGGCTAAATGCATCCCTTTAAATAAAGACAGAGCATACCCATTTTACAAAAAATATTCCAGTTTACTTGTATAATAAAACTTGGTTTGTTCTCATGGTATTCTTTGTTGAAAAGCATATCTAGGTCGATAGTGTGCACATGAATGAAGCAGTACATGGTAGCAAAATTCCTGACAAACAATGCTCCAGACACGTGTACCCTCCTAGGTCTACCTACTAGTGTTCAACAAAGGAAGAAATGTCAGTTTGTACAGATTTTTTTTTATTTTTTTTAAAAAAAAGGATACCAAGGGAACAAAGTAAAATTTCACAACAGAAGTGAACTGGATTGTTTTGTTAAACTGTATGTTCTTTCTGAATCATTAAAGAAAAAAAATTGGGTTGCATGTCCCTTTAAAAGGACATGAAACCCAATTTTTTTCTTGATGATTTAGAAAGAGCGTGCAATTTTAAACAACTTTCTAATTTACTTCTATTATCTAATTAGTTTAATTATCTTGATATTTTTTGCTGAAAAAGCATATCTAGATAGGCTCGGTAGCTGCTGATTGGTGGTTGCACATAGATGCCTCATATGATTGGCTCACCCATATGCATTGCTATTTCTTCAACAAATGATATCTAAAAAATAAAACAAATTGGATAATAGAAGTAAATTTGAATGTTGTTTAAAATTGTATTCTCTAACTGAATCATGAAAGGAAATGTTTGGGTTTAGTGTCCCTTTAAGCGCTGATTTATCAAATGCATGATAGAAAATGTTTAACCCCTTAAAGACCAGTGCCGTACCCTGGGCCTCTCACTAAAAGTAGCAGGTTTTGCGCTATTTCTGCATGCCCCACGAGTGACAGGCAGAGGTACCGATGTAGAGAGGGGGGATTAGAGGGTAGGGATATGATCTTGTAGGGGGAGGGGATAAATGAGGGAGGGGGCAGCTACACTACAGAAACAAATGGTTTTTTTGTGGGGGGGGGGGTTTAAATAAAAAAATATAGCAAACTGGGTACCTAAGATGGCAGTAATCACTTATAGTGGGAGGGTTAAAGAGCTTTTTGGGAGGGATCAGGGAGGTGGGAAGGTAAGGTGGTAATCCCACACTAAAAAAAAAAAAAAAAAATTAAAAAACTTTATGCCAGTACTTAAGATGGGGGTGAGCATTGGGGGGTGGGGAAGGGAAGAGAGCTGTTTGAGAGGGATCAGGTAGAGATCAGGGGGTGTGAAGTGTCAGATGGGAGGGTAATCTCTACACTAAAGCTAAAATTAACCTTACAAGCTACCTGATTATCCCCTTCACTGCTGGGAATAATAAAAGCGTGGTGCGTAGCTGCAATTAGCTGCCTTCTAATTACCAAAAGCAATGGCAAAGCCAAATATGTCTGCTATTTCTGAACAAAGGGGATACCAGAGAAGCATTTACAACCATTTGTGCCATGATTGCACAAGCTGTTTGTAAATCATTTCAGTGAGAAACCTAATGTTTGTGAAAAAGTTAACAATTTTTATTTATTTGATCGCATTTGGCGGTGAAATGTGGCATGAAATAAACCAAAATGGGCCTAGAACAATACTTTGGGTTGCCAATATATATATAGTTTTGATAGGTAAATATAAAAATAAAAAAAGCTCATATTTTGTTTAAATGTAGTGATGACAAAAATGCTCTGTTTTTTTGGGGAAGTCTTAACCTGAACTGCCAGGTCCTTAAGGGGTTAAAGTGATGGTAAATCTAAGTGTATAAAAAAAAACTAGGATTTACCATCACTAAAAATCAAGTGAAGTTTAAGTGATCGTATATGTAAAAACTTATCGCTAAACTCAACGGCTCCGTCTGCCCACGGCAAATCGCTCTTCTACCAATTAGGTGACGCTTGCACCTCTAAACCAATAGCAGTATGTGCATACAGAAACCTGTCAGTTGACACACACTGCTATTGGTTTAAAGGTGCAGCGGCACCTCATTGGTAGAAGAGCGATTTGCCATGGGCAGTAGGAGTCACTGAGTTTAGCGATGTGCAACGGCACAGTCAGGGTGAGTTTAGCACTTCACTTGATTTTTAGTTATGGTAAATCCTAGAGTTTGTTAAACGCTCAGATTTACCACAACTTTGGGGGGGCGGAGTGAAAAGTTGAACCGGCAGGACGCACTTTAGGGAAGCTCCTGAACCACATTTGGAATATATGTGCTTTTTGGGTGTTTTTAGCAGATATCTGTAACTTTACAGTGGATATAACTACAGAAGACCTCAAAGGAGAGCGAAGGTTGCTTTTTATGGTGTGTTCCAGCCTATGCTGTTCAGCCAAACCAAACGTTTCTGTTTTACGGGCCGTGGAGTTTTAAGCTGCCGCATGTTCCCCCCCGGACACCGGGTTACGAAGTAGTCCTACTTGACTACACATACTGCATGAAGATGGATACTGACTCAATTTGTGCTATGCTAGAAGACCATTATGCTGATCTGAGAACCTTGATAGCGCAATCTTTTACAAGCTGTTCTAATCCACGTGGCTATCAAGATGGCGTCTGGGAGCCAGAGACTCCTAGTGATCGATTGGGACTTAATAAGTGTGAGAGCTTAAACGTCAAGGCGGAATCAACAGCTTTAGATTCAGCTATAACTTTCCTCCCTGTCGCTGTCAGTGATGCCGTGCATGCCGCGGTAAGCGTAGCTGTGGAAGTACAAGGAGCCGCTCCTTTGAGCGGGGGGGAGACAGCTCAGATCCCCTTGCCTCGGGATGCAATTGACAGGGAGCACACCTGCAGAGAATTGGTGTTTTACAACAAAATCCCTACACAAGAAACCACCCTGTGCCAAATGGGAGTAACTCATCAGGCTATGCATCGCCAGCGCTTTGTATTCAGGATCTCCAGTTTTGCTGATTGGGGTGATCAGAAGATTAATATGGAAGAGAAGGAGGCTGATCCTAATGGACCACCAGCGCTTGGAAGAGAAGATAGCGTCCTTCCAGCTCCCAGGAGAGGGACACTTGTCATAACTAAACTCCTGTCGCATCAGAGAACCTTAAGTGAGCAGGTGTTTTCCTCCTGCGGAGGCATGCTGGCGCAGAGATCAGAGGTGCTTGAGGTTGAAGGTGAGGGGCAATGTATGGCAGATTTCCACACACTAACTAAAACTGGAGTGGGTTAATCACCTCGCTTCTAATATATCTGGACTGGTCAGAATCTTGACTTACAGATCTAGCCCTTCATCTGTAAACTTAACACTACGACCCTCCTCTTACCAACACATTATTGACTTGTGAGCTCCCTTCTAAGAGGACTGTAATTTGTCACCTACTCATGTTGAACTTTTGGGTCATTATATGTGATTGCTGTCCCTTTTAGCATTCAGCTAGTTATCCCAAAGGAACATTTTTAGTTCTGTAATTTGTTCCTTTCTCCTATAGTGCATGTTTGTTATTGCCTGTTTTGGTGTGTGGCGGGTGTAATGTGCTGGCTTTGTTGATCAATTGGGAGGTACATTGTCTATCTCACATATAATATCCTGGTATATTCTATTTATATTCCCCTACTGGTTACTTGACAGGGACTGCTAAGGGTTTTAGGTATTGGGTCTACCTCTGATGTCTAAGAATGTTTGTGATATGAGCCCTCTAGGTAGACAAATTACTTATAGCTTTTTATGCTGTTTGCTACCCACTCCCTCATATACAGTTGGGTCATATATCTGTAATGCGCCGCATGCAATGTGGTGCTCTACGACTGCTGTTAAATTTGGAATTATTTTCTGTAACCCCAAGTTATTGCATCTCATATGACCTGCATGCAGCTTGCTATATTATTTTCCTTGCAGATCATTAGCAGACAGTTTACACTCCTATATTGCATCTAGCACTGCAGATTGTTTGACTTCTTATGGATCTTCTTATACTGTTATATAGGTTTTTGTTAAAAGTTAAAAATCTGTTCCTTTCTGGACCCTTGGGGACTTATCTATTGATTTTCTTCATTTACTGTTTTTGTTTCTTGCTTCAAGGGTCCTACATGCCTTACACATAGTACCTTTTTCAGTTCGTGTATTATTTCGGACCTGCGTGTCCGAACCTCTGATTTATATTTTGCGGAACAGGGGTCCTGTGTGCCCCCAATTGTCACTTTTATTTTATTTTTTTTCAAACCAAATAAAAAAAAACCAAAAAAAAAAAAAAACAGATTTACCACAACTTTAAGCACAATCCCTGAGATGTTTGCAATCTCTGTCTCTTTCTTAAAATCTACCAACCTCTTTTCTAAAACAAAACAAAAAACCTCTGCAACACACTGATACTCAATGCCGTGTAGCTCCCCCCCCCTTGGCAAACAAGGGGTTAAACATTTGTACAGGATAAAGAGAAACAAAAAACGCCTAGATTACGAGTTTTTGTCGGTAATGGTGTGCAGGGCTAACAAGCATTTTTTTCTCACCGCTCACTTAAGACAACGCTGGTATTACAGGTTTTTTTAAACCCGGCGTTAGCCTCAGAAAAGTGAGCGGAGAGCAACATTTTGCTCCACATCTCACTGTAATACCAGCGCTGCTTACGGTAGCGGTGAGCTGGCTAAACGTGCTTGTGCACGATTTCCCCATAGGAATCAATGGGGGAGAGCCGGCTGAAAAAAAGTCTAACACCTGCAAAAAGGCAGCGTTCAGCTTCTAACGCAGCCCCATTGGTTCCTATGGGGAAATACATTTTATGTCTACACCTAACACCCTAACATGAACCCCGAGTCTAAACACCCCTATTCTTACACTTATTAACCCCTAATCTGCCGCCCCCAACATCGCCTACACCTGCATTATATTATTAACCTCTAATATGCCACTCCGGACACCGCCGCCACCTACATTATCCCTATGAACCCCTAATCTGCTGCCCCCAACATCGCCAACACCTACTTTTTATTTATTAACCCCTACTCTGCCACCCCACTACACCAATTAACCCCTAATCTGCTGCTGCCACTATAATAAATATATTAACCCCTAAATCTAAGTCTAACCCTAACTTAAATATAATTTAAATACATCTAAATAAAATTACTATTTTTAACTAAATTATTCCTATTTAAAACTAAATACTTACCTATAAAATAAACCCTAAGCTAGCTACAATATAACTAATAATTACATTGTAGCTATCTCAGGGTTTATTTTTATTTTACAGGTAACTTTGTATTTATTTTAACTAGGTACAATAGTTATTAAATAGTTATTAACTATTTAATAACTTCCTAGTTAAAATAAATACAAATATACCTGTAAAATAAATCCTAACCTAAGTTACAATTACACCTAACACTACACTATCATTAAATAAATTACCTAAACTAACTACAATTAATTACAATTAAATAAACTAAAGTACGAAAAAAACAAACACTAAATTACAGAAAATAATAAAATAATTACAAGAATTTTAAACTCTCAACGCTGCTTTTTAACCCTAACGCAAGACTCGTAATCTAGCCGATGTTTTTTTTTAGAGTCATATCGGTCCCGTTTATTAATGGATGGACGGACAAGGGTGCTAATGCGTATCTGCCCACCTGGTCTCGCTGCAAGCACTGCCCACATTTAACATTGCGTAAACGGATATGCCAATCGCACTACTTTAATTAAAGACGATCCCTCATCGTAGTGTGTATTTATATTCATAAAGTGCTTGTGGGATTAGGTGCTTGTACTTTGAACTGAAATTTAAATAAATGCAGCAAAGAACTGAAAAAAAACAGTACATTCATTAGCACTCATTACGTCTTTCTATATTTGGACAAATATTTCCACCATGAAAGTAAATTTAAAACCTAACTTTTATTAAAACATTTAGTAAAAGATAGAAAAGCTTAAAATTGCAAATGCATTCTCCATGAATGAAGACCAACATGTATAATATATCAGGTAGTCAATACTAATAATACTGGATAAATTCCAAAACTACCTATGAATAATAGCATTACAGCGTAAGTTTCAATGAGGTTTGGTTGACTTTAAATTGTTTATAGTCATTAGGATTCATTTGTTATTGAATTAATATAATTACCCCCTTAAATATCACACATTCAGAATTATTAAAAAGAATTACATTTGAAAATCAAAATGAGAAAAAAGAAGCAAGAAGGCCATTGACGCGTTTTGCCGTCATGGCTTTTTCAAAGGGCGATCAGCATTGATTGGTCATTTTTATTTTCACAATTGCGGAAATTTGATTGGCTGATGTTGATGTCCATCATCACGTTTACTGTCATCCTGATTGGACAATTATCGAGTGAAGTGTATTACCACTATTATTCAATATTTCTTTGTTATAATAGTTGCAGATTTATCAAGCAGCAGATGCTGCGATCAACCCCCGAAGTTTCCGGCTCGCCAGAAACTTAAGTTAAGAAGCCGCGGTTTTAAAACCGCTGATCCTTAACTCATCCGCCACCTCTGAGGCGGCGGATTGCAATCATTCAGATCAGATTTGATCAGGATGATTGACACCCCCTGCTAGCAGCCGATTGGCCGCGAATGTGCAGGAGGCGGCATTGCACAAGCATTTCACCAGAATGTTTGTGCAATGTTAAATGCAGACAGCGATGTCGGGCGGACATGATTTGTTACAGCCGATCATGTCCGTCCGACATTTGATAAATCTCCCCCATTGTCTACACATATTGAAATATGGTAATTACTGATTTGATGCTATGGATTGGCCATTCAGCCTTGTCAATCAAATTCAAAGTTAAAATGAATAAAAACGCCAATGAAGAGTGCAGCAGGCATAGAGAAAAAAAAAACTATAGAATTGTGAGTAGTAACGATTCTACTGCGGCCAGCAGTTTAATGCCACATTAAAGGGACAGTAAAGTCAAAATTAAACTTAAATGTGTTGGATAAATCAAAGTTTTAAACAACTTTCCAATTTACTTCTATTAGCAATTTTGATTAGCTCTATTTTTATCCTTTGTTAAAGAGTAATCCTAGGTGAGTTCAGGAGCGTGCACGTGTCCTTAGCCATCTGGCAGCAGTGTTTGCAACATTGCTTACAGCAGTGAAATACATAGTAGCAAACACTGCTGCCATAGACTACTTAAGACACATGCACGCTTCTGAGCTTCTATCAGCCTACCTAGATGTACTCCTCAACAAAGGATACCAAAAGAACAAAGCACATTTGCTAACGGAAGCCACGTTCCCTATAAGGCTAGTTTTGTGAGCACCCAAGTTATTTAGAGCAATTAGCAAACACTTCACAATACAGACTGCAAGGTGTTTGCTTATTAACTGCTTCACTGCTGGGCCGCTACAAAACTGGACTTAGAGGTGAAACTGAATGGAAGTAAATTGGAAAGTTGTTGTTTGTTTTTTTATTGCACAATCTGAATCACAAAAGTTTAATTTTATGGTACCTGCCCCAGTCTACGTATCGAACTGTAAACCTGTCATATCACTACCATGATAAAAAATGCCCCCTATCTTTCACAATAAAAACAAAAAGGTTTTGTAAATATAAACTAACTTCTCTGAGATGTTTGATGCCAACTGAACTTTATATGGAGAAATAAATGCTTTAATGTTTTCAGTTAGAATCACAAAACAGCTTAACATATTTACTCCATATGTTGTTACATACCAATGCCGGTAATTACGCTACCAGACATAAAATATACTCACAAAGAAGAATCTTGGAACGTCTGGTACAAGTCTCTCTGTCTTTATCTTCCAAGTCAGGGAGTGGGCAGCGTTCAGGATAAACACCAGCGGCTTCTGATGAACGGTCATTGTGGAGATTGGGTTCAAATGCAACGTGACCTACATATAAAGAGAACAAGATAACCGATTAGTGAAGAATTAGAATTACATAAACAATTATTAGTATTCTTTATTATTATTCTTTATTTATAAGGCGCCGACAGATTCACAACTCGAGGGTGAAGGAGAGTAATATATAAAGTAAATAGAATGAAAAAGTATAAACCTATTATTGTGCATTCTCATATGTATATACACACAAAATAATAAGTTATATAAAAATAATTAGGAAAGGGTGTGTTGCGCATGTTTGTATACTGTACATATGTATGTCTACGCACATGTGTATATACTGTACATATGAATGTGTACGCACAAGTGTGTGTGTACTGTACATACATATCTGTGTATGCACTCGTATATATACTGTACATATGTATGTGTACGCACACGTGTGTGTACTGTACATACATATGTATGTGTATGCACTCGTGTATGTATATATATATATACTGTACATATGTATGTGTACGCACACGTGTGTACTGTACATATGTATGTGTATGCACTCGTATATATACTGTACATATGTATGTTTACGCACACGTGTGTGTACTGTACATACATATGTATGTATGCACTCATATATATATATACTGTATATACTGTACATATGTATGTGCATGCACACATGTGTACTGTACATATGTATGTGTATGCACTCGTATATATACTGTACATATGTATGTGTACGCACACGTGTGTGTAGTGTACATACATATGTATGTGTATGCACTCGTATATATATATATATATATATATACTGTACATATGTATGTGTATGCACTCGTATATATACTGTACATATGTATGTGTACGCACACATGTGTGTACTGTACATATGTATGTGTATGCACTCGTAAATATACTGTACATAAGTATGTATGTGTACGCACACGTGTAGACTGTACATATACTGTACATATGTATGTGTACGCACATGTACATGCATGTACTGTACATGCGCAATGCATTGTTAATCTCCGATCACGCAACTCTTTGTCGGCATCTAGCAAGGTGTTAATGACGAGGCAGTTGAAACACCAGGAGAGAAGTCTAAAAAAAAGCATGTGTTGCAAAAAGTTTGTGTAAATGCGCATGCGTGACGCCATATTAGTTCTACCTAGGCAGAACTCGTTAAGTCGGCTGCATAATGACTGAAAAGATGGGCTTGGCAGAATATACATTTTCTATTTCAATTTTCATGTAAATGTAAAAAAATAGCTAAAAGGCATTATTTGGTCATTTTAACAACGGAATATGATGTTGTAAAGAAAAAAAAAATAGAAAAAAAAATGTTGGGTTTACTATCCCTTTAAGAACAGACTCGTATATCAATTAATCAAAGAACAATAAGATGCGCTACTGGAGATGGATCCCAGATCACATACGTTTATAAAACAGATCTACAGCGACAAATACTGTCACCCTTCATAATCTCTAGATCCTTTTGGAGTAAATTGGTCTTGATTATTTTTAATGAATTATTAATTTTGTGATGTTTATTGCCTGTTACTATTTCTCCTGTTATTCTTTAGTATTGAGCGATTTCCATGCATCTTTGACAGCCTCTAATAGCGCACACCACCCATATGCAATGAATATGTACTTGATGCAGTACTGGAAAAAAACGGATGAGGTTTGGGAGCATATAAAGCTCAAACACAGAACGGCAGTGTAAATGTATACAGAGGGATAAAAGCACTCGCTGCACCATACAATATACTGTTGCTAAAGGGGGTGGAGATGACTCAGCAGCAGATCTTTCCCCCTCCGGAATATAAATTCACATACACAAATGTCAAATGATAGCAGCTCCATGTGGGATGTAACAGAAGACAAACCCACAGTCAATGACCTCAAAAAAAAAAAAAAAAAAAGCACTCAGCTCTTTTAAAAGGGACATGCAACTCACAAAATGTATTCTGTGATTCAGACAGAGCATAACATTTTTAAAAAAAAGTTTCCAATTTACTTCTATTGTCAAATTTGCTTCATTCCCATGATATTCTAAGTTGAAGAGATACCTAGGTAGGCATCTGCAGCACTACACGGCAGGAAATAGTGCTCACATCTAGTGCTCTTGCAAAAGAAAAAACATTCTTGCACAACTGCTGCCATATAGGGCTCCAGAGAGGGACCGGCTCCTAAGCATATGTCCCTGTTTTTCTACAAAAGATAACAAGACAAGGGGGGGAAAATGTATAACAGAAGTAAATTAGAAAGTAGTTTAAAATCATACGTTCTATCTGAATCATGAAAGAAAAATTTTGGGTTTCATGTCCCTTTAAACAGCATATCTCAGCTGTTCACAAATATTAATACAAGACAACCATTTATTGGTGTGTTTTTTTTGTTTTTTAACCTCTGCACCCAGTGAACTAAGTTACAGGCTCCCCTGCAGTGGTCTGGTTATGACAAGCGGTTTTACTAATTTAGGGCTGAAGTACACGACATTAGCTTCCTGTAACGAGAGCTTTATACCAGCACTAGCGACAAGTAGCAAATCATGAGCGATCACACTTCACTTGCTAGAAATTATAGCAAGAGCTCTTTTTTTTTAAACCAACATTATCTTATGTTTATTAACCTTTTAACGCCGTTATGCCGTTCTATTCCGTCGTTATTACACTGGGCTTTAGAGCCGTTATGACGGAATAGAACATCATAGCCAACGGCTGTCCTGAAGCCTTCTGCGCTTCCTGGATTTGATCGCGGTCTGGAGGGCGTTCCTAGGGTTATAGGGACGCACCCCAGACCCGATCCAATTATTTAAATCTCGCAATCGTGATTTCAATTTGTCTACATCGGAACAGTTGTTCCGATGTAGACACTTTAACCCTGGCAGGAAAGGGTTAATCTTTCACTTGGTATAAAAGTCAACACACCATTAAATATTATCCAACCAAATTTAACTTAAAGGGGCACCAAACCCAATTTTTTTCTTTCATGATTTAGAAAGAGCAGGCCATTTTAAACAACTTTCCAAATAACTTCTATTATCTATTTTGCTTAATTCGCTAGATCCTTTGTTGAAAAGCATATCTTAATAGGCTCAGTAGCTGCTGATTGGTTGGCGGCACATAGATTGTGGAATTGGCTCACCCATGTGCATTGCTTTTCTTCAACAAAGGATATCTGAAGAATGAAGGAAATTCAATAATAGATCTATATTGGAATGCTATTTAAAATTATATTCTCTAACTGAATAATGAAAGAAAAATGTTGAGTTTCATGTTCCTTTAATAGATATATACTATAATGAAGTTAGTAGTAATACCAGAGAATTGGTAAAATACTTATGGTTTTAAAATAATACAATACAGAAATATTTTATTTTGTAAATATTTTATTATATCTTTTCATGTGATAACATTGAAGAAATGACACTTTGCTACAATGTAAAGTAGTAAATGTACAGCCTGTATAACAGTGTAAATTTGCTGTCCCCTCAAAATAACTTAACACACAGCCATTAATGTCTAAACCGCTGGCTACAAAAGTGAGTACACCCCTAAGTGGAAATGTCCAAATTGTGCCTAAAGTGTCAATATTTTGTGTGGCCACCATTATTTTCCAGCACTGCCTTAACCCTCTTGGGCATGGAGTTCACCAGAGCTTCACAGGTTGCCACTGGAGTCCTCTTCCACTCCTCCATAACAACATCACAGAGCTGGTGGATGTTAGAAACCTTGCGCTCCCCACCTTCCGGTTGAGGATACCCCACAGATGCTCAATAGAGTTTACGTCTGGAGACATGCTTAGCCAGTCCATCATCTTTACCCTCAGCTTCTTTAGCATAGCAGTGGTCGTTTTGGAGGTGTGTCTGGAGTTGCTATCATGTTGGAATACTGTCCTGCAGCCCAGTCTCCAAAGGGAGGGGATCAGGCTCTGCTTCAGTATCTCACAGTACATGTTGGCATTCATGGTTCCCTCAATGAACTGTAGCTTCCCAGCGCCTGCAGCACTCATGCAGGCCTAGACTATGACACTCTCACCACCATGCTTCAGAAGTAACGAGGATTGAGTCCTTGTGGAGGTGCGCACATAAGAGGAGCAAAGCACATATAACAATAACAGTCTCGGGGGAGGCAAGGTGATACCCCACCACTGGCCACCCGATCTGACGGCAGCACTCCCGAAGATAGGATAATGGCAGATATCTGTAGGAGCAGAGAACAGAAAGAGGCGCCTTATGGGACAGTATCGTGGTGTCGCTATAAAGCAGGTACGAGCAGACAGCACACACAAATGACAAAATACTCACAAGTTTGTTGTGAGTATTTTGTCATTTGTGTGTGCTGTCTGCTCGTACCTGCTTTATAGCGACACCACGATACTGTCCCATAAGGCGCCTCTTTCTGTTCTCTGCTCCTACAGATATCCACCACCATGCTTGACTATAGGCAAGACACACTTGTCTCTGTACTCCTCACCTGGTTGCCGCCAGCCACACACGCTTGACACCATCTGAACCAAAAAAGTTTATCTTGGTCTGATCAGACCACAGGGCATGGTTCCAATAATCCATGTCCTTAGTCTTCTTGTCTTCAGCAAACTGTTTGCGGGCTTTCTTGTGCATCATCTTTTCAAGAGGCTTCCTTCTGGGACGACAGCCATGCAGACCAATTTGATGCAGTTTGCGGCATATGATCTGAGCACTGACAGGCTGACCCCCCACCCCTTCAACCTCTGCAGCATGCTGGCAG